>NC_056747.1:227893570-228096070 GCF_019279795.1 Protopterus annectens | reverse complement strand
AAACAGTGAAACTTTAACCTTGAATGTTTCCTTAGCACTCTGATTACTACTCAAGACAAACTCTCTGCCCTGAAAAAAAGGTCGGTCAGTCTTGCAGTTAGTGCAGAGGACAACAGTTCTGATATCCCAATTAGCTGTTTACTGTATCCAAAGGTACCAGGATTATTATTTCCACCTTTATTTTGCCTGCTGTGTGCCTCTTAGCATGTTGCCAAACCAGGCAGTGCTCCTGGTTACCCTCCAAAAGGGCACTGCTGTCCAGTGTCTTACCCAATCATCAAATGTATATATAAAAATGCCTCTGGATTAGATCAGATATCAAAAAATCAGCTCTGGGAAAATGGTCATGCCCGAGAACTGTGGAAAAAGAACAGTCAAGATAGTATGCTGAATCTAAATGTCATAGTTCATAAAATGTATTACAACATATTGACAAATTCTACTAAAATAAGTCTTTGTTAGGAGGCAGTAGACATTTCAATACAAATATGCAGGCTGTTTTTGAAGAGTTTTAAAGACCTAACTGGTTTCTTATCTTGGAATTTATCTTTTCACTCTCAAAACTATGACTAATTATTTGCTAGCCATTTTAAGTATAATACTTTATATATAACAAAACATGTATATGCATATAGACCACCTACAACTGGACCCCTTATTCTACCAACTTTAGATTTTGTAACAACCTTTCACTTTAGGATTATATCTGCTAATACAGTTGGTTGCATTGTACAAAATAGGGAAAAACTAAACCACAGCATACTTCATCCTGCCTTTTTAAAAATGGCACATTCCTATATTACTGATCATGCAATTTGCTCCTACAAATGGGATTCTTCCTGCTTTTCTGAAAAATGCTACTGTCTCCCCTCTTCAATAAAACCTCTTCTTTCTCCAGTCAAGAGTTTTTTCCATACTGTTTCTCTTTGCCCTTTAACTCATTCACTCCAATGGAGCTCAGATTTTGTAGTGCATCTTCCAATGGGTGGAGCCTGAGCCTTTTGACAGAATCAAATTATGTCTTCACATTTCAAACAAATGTTCATATCTCTGGAGCCATAGAGGTTATGAAAGATGTATAAATCCAAACTATTTTATTGTAGTAGTATTCGTTAGGTCCTAGATCTTAAACTGTATTTTATAAGTCACAGTAAAACACAGTAACTATTACATTTGTAATATTTGTAAACAACTTACAATATCTCAGCAACCACTCAAGTTACAAACATATGGTCAGCATTTTATTCATCTAGCTGAGAGATTTCATATGAGGCTAAGGATTTCTGTCTGTGTTACTTAGTTGTTGAGATATTTAGAAAAATGTGAAAATCATATCTATGCAAATTAATATCATAAGAACAACAGTTATCTATTCACCTGCACTAGACTGAGGTCAAATATTAATGCAGTTGATTTTGCCAATATGTGAACTTTAACATGAAATCTTTTAAAACCTTGTATGTAGCATGGTTTTGGAATTATTGATGCAAATATGAACAAGCTATATTTGACATCTAGAGGCATCGGTAGAAGTTAACTGCAGATGCAGCTGGAGGCATCACTTGGATGTAATGAGTTAACTTGATCTTGGAAAGACTTTTATAGTCCCAGCTTGCTGTAATTTTTATGAACTTGACAACAGCATTTAAACATGATTATCATCCTCTTCTTATTGATAAGTTAAATAAGCTTATGTTTTGAAAAGGTGCACTGATGTGTTTTATGCTGATAATGACATGCATAAAGTCCAGGAAAAAAAATCAAGCAATGCAAATATATGTAGCAATCAAAGTTGATCATACAAGGATTTAGTAAAAACAATCAAAGGAACATAACAAAAATTACTTAAAAGGAGAAATGCACAATAACTCTAGAAAGGTGTTTTTTAACTGCTCCTGAAAACAAATGGTTAAGAAGAGAACTGCTTTAAAACACAAGAGCTACATAACAGGAAACCTGTTTGTACAGGATAACTGCTTAAGACCAGTTTGAGAACTGCTTAAGAGGTATAAGAGAACTGCTTAAGGTGAGAAGTGTATAAAAGAATTATGTGAAAACTATACAAGAACTGCTTAAGGGAAGAAGTGCTTAAGAAATGCTTGAGACAACATTAGAGCTATGAGGGCTACTTAAGGACAGAACTGCTTAAGAACTGCTTGAAGACTGTGGACTTTTTTACAAACTTCTTAAGAACTGCTTAAAGGTAGAAATGTGTAAGCATGGTGTGAGAACTGATTAAGAACTCTAATTGTGGAACTAATTAAAATCTGATTGAGAGCTGTTTAAGAATTGCTTAAGTGGAGAACTACTTAAATCTGTTTGAAAACTGGCTAGCAACTGCTTATGAATAGCTTACAAAATGGCTATAAACCTCTTGAGAGGGGGAACTACTTAAGACCCACTTGAGAACTACTTAAGAATTGCTTAAGAGTAGAGATAATTAACATCCACTTGAAAACTGTATAAGGGGAGAACTGATTAAGAGTGGAACTGCTTAAAGGGGAGATATTTAAGAAATGCTTGTGAACAGCAGAAGAACTGCTTAAGAAATGCTGTATAGGAGAACAGCTTGGGGTCTCTCCAGTGGTGTAGAGGGATTAAGCCTTGACTACAGCCTAGCCAACATTAGTTCAATTAGCAACTTGAGAAACTGACACAGTGACAGGGAGGGATGGGTGTTACCATCCCATAGGAGGGTAGTCTCACAGAACATTTTCACAGGATACCTGGTGGAGGTCTGAGACACAAGGGTGCATGGTTCAAAGAGGGGATAGGGTGGAGATATTGACTGAGCTACTGTCAGCAAACCCTGTACACATGCACTCCTGGTGTATGGACACTGCAGTGGAGAGGAAAAGCAGCGAGTGGTACAATTGCCCAGAAAGTCCTTGAGTTCCATATTGACCCCAGCTCAGAAAATCAAAAATCTCTGGGTGGAAGGAGGAGAACAGACCCAGAAAAGGATGGAAACAAAGATTGCTGGGAAGAATTAAGTAGGGGAGTCAACAAAAGAGAACTGTTTAGGAACTTTTTAAGGGAAAAGCTGCTTAGGAACTAAGAAAATGACTGGTTAACAAGAAAACTGTTTTTGATATGCTTAAGACAACATGTTAAGAATTGCTTATCAAGAGAAATGCTTAATTACATAAAAACTTAGAAATTCATGAGAACTGTGTAATAGGGAAACTGTTTAAGGGAAAAACTGTTTAAGAACATATTGAAGACTACCTAACAACTGCTTAATAGCTGATTGAGAGGAAATAGTTTAAGAATTGTTTCTATAAACTTCTTGACAGCCCAGCATGCTTCACTAAGGATAGCATGTACCTTTGTTCCATCGTTTGAGTCCAGTTTATGACACTGGAATACAAAAACTACAAGTCAAATGAGGAACCAAGAAAGAATAGAACTAATAATCAAAAAATATTCCTAAGTGAAACAGACTGCTCAGGAGCCACAAACCAAGGGCAAAATGTTTAAGCTTCAAGAGAATACAAATCAACTTTTCCATTTTTGAGAAAAGATTTACCTTTATTCCTACTTTTAAATAAAATTTGGTAGACACTATGATGGAATTTAAATTATTCATTAGAAAAATGAAGTTTACTATCCAATACAAGGATAAGAAGGTTGAAAAGGTAGAACAAAATGGATATTCTAATTATTTAAATTTAAAGAAAAAGAGTACAACAATATTCATCCCCCATTCCACAGTTGAAGCATTTTCCAAAATATGTGAGCATAGCATTCATCAGTTTTACATTTTGAGGAAAAGTGCTATAGTCCCTTTAATTTTGCCAAAGAAGAAAATAATGCTTTTAAAGAACTTGAAAAGGAATCATCACCTTAGAATAATGAAACCTGACAAGGGAGGGGAAGATAGCTGTTTTCAGGAGAGAAGAATACTCTAAAGAAATGTTACAGATTTTGCAAAATAGTGACTCTTATACCAGAGCCTCTATAAATGAAGTGCATGTTTCCTACCAATTTATAAATCTATTTTTGGAGGGTGAATTGCTGCAGGTAGGATGGATCTTAAGACTTACAAGTTTTGTGAACAATAACCCCAGAATTCCATCCTTCTTTGGGATCCCTAAGATTCACAAGGACCGATGGCAACGTCCTTTTAAACCCATTGTATCTGTAGCATGGGGATAAAACACATCCCCTCGCCCTTTATGTGGACAGGCTGTTGAAACCTTTTCAAAAAATGGACAACCACATTGGCAGGGACTCTTAGGATGTTTTAGGTAGGATCACACATTCCCTTTGGAACAAGGATGTCATCTTTCTAATGACAGATGTGAAAGATCTTTTCTCTAGTATCCCCCAGGAGGATGCATTGGAACTGTTTAGTGAAGCAGTCCTGAAGTCTGGTTTAGTTAATGAGGAACATTTCAGGCTTATTATGGAATTTATAGAGTTTGTGCTCAACAACAACTACATTTGCTTGAGGGTAATATCTTCAAACAAACCAAGGGAGTTGTGATGGGGACTGCTTTTGCTCCCATTTATGCCAACTTGGTGATGCTTAGTTGAGAGAAATGCTTCATCTTTGGTTCCCCTTTTGAGGAGAAGTTGGCATTAAATATCTGATATTTGGATGTCATTCTGTCCTCTGGGTGGGAGACAGAGGAAATTCCTAGGCTCAGAGTATTTGAATAATACTACCTCTTTCTTGAAATTCACTTACCAAATGGACAATAAGGCATCAATTACTTGGACAGCCTCTTGGGGAAGAAAGAAAATGGGTTTTCCTCTACTACTTTCAATTATCTACATTTTAGTAGTATGCATCCTTTGTCCCAGAAAAAAAAAGTCTTGTTAAGGTACAGTTTATTAGATTGGCAAGGATGGTGTCTGATAATACAACCTTTGAAACTGAAAAAAGATGGTACTTAAATATGGTGTTAGTTCTAATAGCATTAGCGACATCATATGTAAAAATTGGGGAATATTGGTAGACAATGGATAAATCAGAGATATAGTGGGTAATAGCCCATTTTATATACAAAAAAAATCGCAAAAATAATCAAGAATATTTTAGAATCTAAAGGTGACAACAGGGAGAAGAAAGAATAAATTAGTAAAGGTACCAAAAAATGTTGACTGTGCAGCCAGCATAAATATATATTGGTCCATCCAGTATGAGAGCTGAAAAATGCAGCAAAGTCTATCATCCACTCACAGGAAGGGAATTGCCTATGTAAGGGGGTGGTGTGTTCGGCTGTGTGTGTCCTGCCTTGCATTTTATGTAGGGAAAACAGAAAAGGCAGCTAAAGAAAAGGACATATGAAAACAAATATGAGATATTTAATAAAAATCCAAGCAATGCTTTATGTAGACATTCTGCCTGTTCTAGTGATTTTAAGCAATTTTTGTTTACTATATCGGAAAATGCTCTTGTTGACCCTAGAGGGGATGGGTGGAAAGAAAACTTGGAATTAAAAGAGCTGAGATGGCAAATTAAACTAGATGTAACCCATTTCCCTGGAATTAATGACTGCCTATCCCTGGTGCCATTATTAAAATTTAAAGGAGCAGAAAAATATTTGTCAGCCTAAACACACAAAAATGTATTATCTTTATGCTGGAAGTTCCATTATTGTTGGTCATTAATATACATATGTAAATGTATATTACTCAGAACATAAATATATGTATATTTTATTGTATTTTATGATGTGGTTTTATAATATTTTACTGAGCATATTTAGTCTTTATTATAGTTTCTCGTGCGTATACAGTTTTTTTATATTTTATTCATTCATTTTTATGTCAGAGAAAAAATGTTTTAGCTGTATTTTTTAAACTTCACTTCATGTGTTTTAATTTTGTAACAATTAAACTTGCTTAAGACTATCAGCTGATTAGCGTATATATATATATATATATATATATATATATATATATATATATATCGTAATTGATTTTGTGGGTCTATTGTATTCTGAAGTCTTACTGACAAAAAGCTGATCTGTATTTACTTAAAGCTTAAACATTTCACCCTTGGTTTGTAGCTCCTGAGCAGTCCGTTTTACCCAGGAATATTTTTTGGACATTAGAATACAAGTAAAATATTAATTGCAAAAGTGGATCAAAATAAAGTGGCTCTCCTCAATATCAGAAGACTAAGCAGTGAATTGCTGATCTAAATGCACTATTGCATTTGGAAAATATGTCTGTATCTGCATAGTTACTATGGTCTGGTTAAGGTATTTCGTCAATAGCATTTAAATGCATTAAGCTGTAACCTATTTGTATGTTTTACATATACATAATAGTTTTAGTTTTGAATGAAATTGTTCTACAAGATTAAAAAATAGTTTAGTATTTTGTAGTAAACTCGATTGTGAAAGTTACGAGGTCACATATGAAAGTCATATAAACTAAATAAAAGCATTCACTATAATGATTATTTAATTTGTTGATATATAGCAGCTACTGATTTCTAGATCTCAGCTTAGAACGGTTTTATTTTATAATGTGTGAAACTGCAGAGTTTCTGTTATAGATTATGGACTATTTTCATTTGAGAATAGTTAAAGAATTATTTAAACTCTAATCAGTTAGTTGTATTGCAGAGCTGTATTTGGTTAGAAAGGATGGGAGCAAATTTAGGTATTTTGTGACAGTGCTCTTCATGTTTACTTAGTCTGATTTCTACAGGTCTGTAAGGATTAGAGAGGAATAACACAGGATGGGAAGGAGAACAAGGTTTGCTGCTGTTTGCATTGCTTGTTCAGTGAGATAAGATTTTAGCTTATAGAGCATGCCTAATTTATTATGTATTTTTGTATAACACAGTTAACATGGTGATCAAATTTCAATTGATCATCAATCATAACAACTAAGAGTCTTGTATGGGAGACTTGAAAAAGTAGCTTTGGCTAGGGATGAGATTTTCATATTTGAACCTTGGGTGGTGGAGGCCCATGAAGGGACATTTAGTTTTGTACACATTAAATACTATATTAGACAGAGCTTTAATATGTTGTGAAAGGATGTTTGAGTTGCATTTTGTAGATGTGATATTGTAACTGCTGCCTATAAAGGAGGCAGAGAGTCATCAGCATATTAAAAGTACTGTTATATATGTTGCTAATATATTGAATAGCAAAGATCCAAGGATGGACCTTTGCAGGACCCCTACTTTTACACATTGAAAATCAGACTATGCATCTGATATAATATGCTTTATTGGCCTACTGATTTATGTATTTATCTACATCTGTTAAGCAGAAATTGTCCATTGAAGCTGTCATAGACATTTTTAGTGGATGACTGAGAAGAGAAACTCCATGGATACAGTACCAGAAGCAATTATCCAACAATCTTGATATAGGTAACTAACATGGATCACACAGAGATTTAGTAAAAATAACCATTTGGCATTATATTAAAATTGTTTAAGAGAAGAACTGCTTAAGAACTGGTTGAGGATTGTTTAAGAAATGCTTAAGAACTTCTTATGAGTGCTTAATTCATTCCCTCCACTAGATCCCTGGAGGTTTCCACTGTTACTTCCAATGGGTGGAGCCTAACCCTCAAATGTTTATATCTTTGAAACCATAGGGGTTATTAAAGAAGTGCAAATTTCAAATTCTTCAGCACAAACTATTTTTACAGTGGTAGCATTCTTTAGGTTCTAGATCTTAAACTGTATTTTATAAGTCACATCGAATACAGTAACTATAAAGTTTGTAATATTTTGTAGCCAACTTATCTCAGAAATCACTAAAGTTAAACACAAACGGTCATTAGCATTTTGTTGAACCAGCTGAGGGCTTTCATAAGATAAGCAGTTATGTCTGTGCTGCTTGATTTTTGAGAAGTTTGGAAAAATATAAAATGTATGATAATATAAATAAATATATGAATAACGATTTATATATTTTATCTGCACTAAACAGTGGTCAAATATCAATACAGTTGTGTTAGCCATTGTGTAAGCTTCAAGATGAAATATTTAATATGTTGCATGTAGCATGGTCTTGGAATTATTAATGCAAATATGACCATGCAATATTTGATGCCTACAGGCATCAGTAGGATGTAACTGCAGAAACACCTGAAGATATAAATCAGTTCTAATGAGTTAAGAGAACTACTTAAGAATTTCTTTAACTGTTTAAAAGAATAACTACATAAGAAGTGCTTATCCAGAAGAATTGCTTTAGAACAGGTTAAAAACTGCTTAAGAGCTACATAACTACACAAGAACTGCTTGAAAACAATAAGATAACTGCATAATAACAGCTTAAGTGGGAACTGCTTAAGAACTGCTAAGAACTACTAAAGTGGAGTACATCTTTAAAAGTGCTTGATGGGAGAACTGCTAAATGAAGTGTTGCTTAAATGCTTAAGAACTTGACAATTTCTAAAGAACTGCTTGACAACTGATTAAGAGGAGAATTTAACATTTGCGTGTGGCCACTTAAAAATTGCATAAGAATAAGAGATGCTTAACAGAAGACCTGTTTCAGAATGTTAAAACTGTTTAAGCTTAAGAGCACAAGTGCTTAAGATCAGCTTAGAAACTGCCTGAGAACTGCTTAAGAAATGCTTAAAGGAAGAATTTCTTAACAACTGCTGAAGACTGGCTCAAGAAGAAAATTGCTTATTACCTGCTTAAGGAGAGAACTGCATTAGAATCGACTGAGAACATGAAAACTTCTTAAGAAAGGTATACATGGAGACCTGCCTAAGCAGAATGATTTAAGTAGTACCTAATAGATAAACTACCTATGAAATGCTCAAGAAATTCTTTAGAACATCTTAAGAGCTACTTGGGAACTGTTTAGAACTGCTTAAGCAGGACACTACTTAAGAACTGCATGAGAATTACTTAAGAAGAAAACTTTTTAAGGAAAAACTTCACCACAGTTACCATTTGATCAGAATAAATTAGAAGCGCACCATCCAGATATAGGGAGAGTGCTGTCTTTACATTTAAACAAAAATCTCAGTGATATGGATTTTTTCCAAATACAAGAGTGATTCAAGATCAGGCAATCAGTTATTTAGACATTTGGAATTGCAGACAGACACTTTAATGTGATCCAATTTTGAAATTATGTTATTTACATTGAAATATCCATCAACTGGATCAAGAAGTGCTGTTCATCATTAGCAAAGCAAAAGGGACTATGAAGTAGTTATTTTATTCAGTTACCAAACTGCAGCTATTACGTAGGTATCCCCTTAAGCAGTTAACTAGTTCTCAGTATGTTCTTAAGGAAAAACCTCTTAAGAAGTCTCCACATTTATCAAAAAACATATCTCCAGACAGATCCATGGGGACCTTCAGACTGAACTCATTGATCTAGATACCACTCAAAATGAAATTATCAACTAATAGCTTGTTGTAGAACATCTTTGTCCCCTGATGACCACACAAGATTCCCCTGTGATCTTAATGATCTCTATATTAGCAAAAACTCCAATTTTAGGAGAAGTTAACTAACCATCAAAAAACTGGGGCACCTATACCTCAAATGTAGGATATGCTCAAACATTGCAAGACTCAAAGAAAAAAAATGTCTTGAGCAGTTTGGTAAACAAGCATACTAGAGGGCATGACATTATTGACAAGACCATTATAAATATGGCCTCCTCTTGCACTTCTCCTCTTTAATCTCTTTCCCCAGTGCAGTCTGGCTATAGATGTATGCCTTTCTCCTTTAAACTCCAAACCCCCATATAACTAATGTCACAGAATTTAAGGACTATAAATGTGCCAACCTCAATTTACTCTATTAAGAGGTATCAAAATTCTCTTATAACCTCACCACCCCTGTCCATGATACAGCAGCAGCAAGATTCACTAAAACTCTACACCCAGTTAGAAAAATGCACAGGGCTAGCAGTCTCTATCAGAGCCAGGTTTCAAGAGAAATTCAAAAATAAATCACTATAGTGATCCACCACCATGAATAAACTTTACAACAAAAGAAATAATGTCCTTAACTCATTCCTCCAATGGAACTCTAACATCCATGGGTGTGGCCTGGACAGTTTAAGCAAATGTTCATGTCTCTAGAAACATTAACATTACTAGAAAACTGTAAAAGGCAAACCATTCAGCAAAATGTATTTACAGTAGTTGCATTAATTTGAGTCTAGATCTTAAACTGGATTTTATAAGCCACAATAAACAAAGTAAACATTAATTTTCTAACGTTGTTTAAATAGCTTACAATAACTCAGTAAGTATTCAAGCAGCACAACTACTGCCAGCAGTTTTTTCTGCATACAGCTGTGAGATTTTGTATGAGGCTAAACAGTTTTGTCCTGTTCCACTTCAATAAACACACAACACCAAATCACATTTGACGACCTTTATTAAACTTCCATAGACATGATTATTAACCAATAATTATAAATTTCAATGAAAACATGACACAGGTGATAACATCCATGAAAGACCTAAAACAACCATAAGGGCAGTGTAACCAATTCACCTTTGATAAGCAACGTTCCCCCACTTGCTCACTTATCTTTCCATTAACAAGGCATTACGCCACTTACCTTCAATTTATTGAATTACTCCACCATCCAAATAAGCAGCTCAGCTTGCTTATCAACTTATCCAACAGAGCTCACTTACCTTCCCAACTTATTGAAATGTGCATCCAACACCAGAGGGGGAATAGAAGAGGGCAAGCCTGCCCCTCTTCTCTGCCCACCAGCCTGACCAGGCTGCTCCCCCTCTCTCTGACCAAACTTCCAGCAACCTAACCACCAATAAGGCATTAGGTTAAACATCATTCGATGTACCCATCCTTCCTAGCCAAGCTAGATCCAGATCATTACATCCTAACCCTATACATAACTCACAAAAACAGCTGAGTATCTAAAGCTGAAAAAAAACACTGACCCCTTACCTATGCTAAGGTAGCAAACCATAACCTCATCACCAATTATAACTACTGCCATGATGTAATTAAATCATAACACCCAACCACAGGAAGCCTCACAATAATACCAAAAGCCTTACCAGCCACTGGCACCACTACTAAGCCCACTGCCATTGAAGCCATGCTGAGGCAAATGCATACCACCATGCCACATTGCAACCCCATAGTACCGCCCAATGAAACAATTTTTTTTTTTGCTGTCCAATGAATGTTAATACCCCTCTTAATTCTCTCCTCTAAATTACATATAATAAAATGCTACCATCACACCAACAAACCATTATAAACAATAAGACCGTTAAACCACCATCATGGCCGGGAGCAATATGCCCTCAAAACACCACCATCATGGCTGGCATCATCCTCAATAAACCAAACCAGGCAAAACTAACTCAACACAATATACCAACAAACTTGAAAATGCCTGATTCCACCAGATCACGGAAAGTCTGAGACACACTATTACCATCCAGGATGTAGTGAATAAACCCAACCAAGACTCTCCTGAAACTGCAGTAACTCAAAGCTGAATCCTCCTATCAAAACCCCATATCTAGATTACAATCCTCATTTACTTAATGCAGCCCGCTAGCCCCTACTCCTGATGTCTGCCACCCTATCTGACCCCTTCCAAAGAAGACTCCCACTCCACCTAAAACAGTGCAATATTCATCCCTAGTGCTCCCTGCACAAGATCAAACCAAACAACATTACCGTGTAACAGCAGGTAAAAACAAAAAAATACTCCATATACAGCTGTACTGCTGGCAACCCATGACCTTTCACACCGCTCCATCAGCTGAAACCTTATCAGCTTCTTCTCTGACCTGTCGAGTTTACATTTCTTCAATCCCTCAAGTAATACCAACTCTGCATGTCCCCATCTGCGCTTAGTGATCTGTAAAATAAAAAAACTAAGAATTCCACACACACATAATCCAATTTCTTAATGACCAGTAAGCACCACCAATGGCATATCTCATTCTTGATCCGACTAAAATGCAGACACTTCAATGTGCAGCACATTCCTAAAAATTAAGATGTCCTAACAAGATCCCCATAGAATAATCTCACAACTCACATAGTAACATTACAACAGATACCCATATGAAATAAAACATTGCGTAACAAGTCAATAAATAAAATCACTCTTCTACAATGAAGGAATTCTCAACAAAACAACAAGAAAATTAATGGCATCCCCACTCCTGCTACTCTACACATGCATACCAAGACGTCCTAACATTAAGCACCCCCAAAGGGTAATCTCAGTCATCAACTGCAGAAAATGTGCTCACAGCTCTAGTGTGACTCCACAATGATACTTAAGATGTTTTAAGAAAGTTCCACATCCTTAATAACCTTAAGCACCACCAGAGATCTATTCTGTTCAACTACCCAGCCACTATACTTTCCCACAAGCTCCACCCCAGAGAATGGAACCTCGGTAGCTTCGCCCTTAACCTGCTTGTTCACCAGCATCCCTAATGCAACATGCACCCTGCAGCGACAGCCAAGATGCTTGAAGCATGAGAGAATATCTCCACAACATACCCATATCTGTCAGGTGTATCGCATCGAGACTTTCCTCAGTTAGGGCCACAACAGTTCATGTTCAAACCTAATCCTTATTTTAGTAAAAGCCTATTCTATAACTAAACAAATCACCTGTTAACTGCCCTGTGACCTCATAAATAAAATTAACAAGCCATTAAGAGCATTCTGCCCTTTACACTTTGTACCTCCTTATAATTGGCAACACTCCTAAAAGTATTATGCCTAGCCATGCAGCCCCTTCAAACTTACGGGCCCTAATACCCTTAGACAATGACGAGAATGAAGTCCTTACTTACTGTCATTGAGGCAACCTTATTCCACCTCCCCCCTTACCATCTAGCTAAAGCCACTATCGGGCCTGAGTGCTACCATCTCAAACCCTGAAAGGTTAGGATAATGGGTACATCTCATTTGCTCCTCCTTAAGCATTGCCATTATTTATTAACTGTAATACCCTACCCTGCCTCCAAAAGTAACCAGTTTGAACAGGGTTTACCAGGGGCAAAACTAAAATTTGAACTGAAATTCATGTTGAACTCATGGACTTTGGCAAATGGGACAGACTAGCTTGGTTGCTCGCAGATAGCTATGGAGGTGCCCCACCCCCATGCAATGAATGCAGCTTTTGCATTAGCATGAATTACTCGAAGGGTATGAAGTCTAAAGCTTACATGTCTGACATTATTCCCTCTAATAATTTATAATTTGCCACCACGTAACCACTATGTAATAAATGTTTTGTCCTTTTATAGAGCTTTTGCATTGACCCAGGTCACAGTTAATGGCCCATGCATGTATCTATAGATGGTTTAAACCTTCCTTGTTAAGTAAATCTACAGCAGATTTTACCACAAGGATGTAAGTGACACAAAATTTAACAACTCCCTGAGCTGTCTCAGTAAATGATTAATAAAAGCGTCAAAAATTTGACTCCTACCTCAGTTACACTTGACAAAATCCTCTAAGTCCCTCCCTACCCTTACCTTATTTCCTCCTAAACATCCCTACATCCCAATTAAGCCTATCCTCCCATTATTTTCTTAATACCTGCTAACCTATCTAGCCCCACTTGAAGTTGTCCCAGGACAAAATGGTCTGTTCCAAACCTCGTTTCTCCATGTCACTTGATCTGAGATACCGAATATGAAAAAGATCACACTATATATAAATAGTATGAAAATAATACTAACTGTATCTTCAGCTGCACTAGAGGTCAAAAGTCAGTCTAGTTGAGTTTGCCCTCATGTTAGGTTTAAGGTTACATCTTCTTATACCTTTCAGTACCATGGTTATGGAATTATTAATGCAAATACAAACAAGCAATATTTCACATCTAGAGGTGTCAGTAGGATACAATGCAGAAATGCCTGGAGATGTCACTAGGCTGCCATGAGTTTTAAATTATGTATCAGATTCAAAACTAGTCTTCCCATGAAAATATCAAAAGCATTAAACAACTCAAACACTATCAGATCAATTAAAGGAGCACATGAAATGAGGTTAGCCCCGAAAGTCAAAATATAAAAAATTATTTTGCTATACTAGAAAATTAGGAAACAATACCCTTCATTACACAAAACATTTTCATAATTATGCCTGATATTCTGAACCAAAAGACACCGGCAATATAATTTCAAACAAATTTAGTACCAAATTAATTCCTGAGATATCTAGCCAAAGCCCCGAATTACTTTAATTCACTACTCAGAGTTATTTGTAATCATTTATTAACAGTGCTAAAACCAAAAATACCTCCTCTATGGGATATGACAATGTACTTGATTGCTTAATTAATAGCATTAAACTTTCCTCTCATAGAACTTTAAGCAAGTAATAATGCCGGTGTGTTAATGTGTAATTAACGCACGCCCAGGGGTGTTATGAAGCCCGATGCAGCAGGCATTATTGCACTTAGACAATGGGCTCTCTGTAAAATTGTGTTTACTTGCTTATTTTTTAAGTACTATATTTTTTTTATATATGCTTTTAATGTAAAATAGTACCTCTGCCTACTGTTTCAAACTTGCTGTAGTATATATTAATGGTGTTGGAGGAAGCATTTTACATCAAATATATATATATAAAAATAATATAGTGCTTAAAAATAATATGCAAGCGAAACAATTTTACATACAGCCCATTCTCTGTCTCATACACACACATGCATAAACACACTGCTTTCATACACACATTCACTCACACAAGATCTGTCTCACTCTCTCTCAATCTCTCAGTCTCCAGCTGCTTTCATACACACATTCACTCTCGCTTTCTCTCTCACTCTCTCCATCTCTCTGACACACACACACACACACACACACACACACACACACACACACACACACACACACACACACAGTCTCTCTCAAGCATGCATTCATGCACATATGCAGACAGAAACAAACATTCTTATGTTTTGCTCGATCGCTCTCTCTCTCTCACTCGCATAAACTCACACACGTTGTATTTTTTTTTTTATTTTACATTCTCTAAACAGCAAAAGCACTGCTTAGTGAGTGTAAAATAATGGCTCACTCACTCTCACTTTCACCAACATGCACGCATATACTCTCACACAGACACACACATGTACCTTTTTTGCTGTTGTCTTCTTTTTAATAGTTTACACTTGCTAAACAGCAAAAATGCTGCTTAGTGAGCATAAAATAATGGCGGTTCCATTTCCTCAGTCCAAGCTCCATGGCAGCTTGATCAGCTGCCATGAGGCAGTGGACTAATTTTTCACTGGGCATTACTTGTACATTAACACCCTGCTGAAGAACGCTCATTCTCCAATCAGGGTATTGATGTACAGTTTTCCCATTGTCTAAAACTCTATCATGCATTTAGCTAATGGTTTTCGTCCCTGATGACTGGCATACTGCAGTGGTGGCGTCTCTCCCTAAAGGTAACTTTACAACAGACCTATATAATTCCAGACCAATCAGTCTTACAAGCTTCATCTTCAAAACCATACCATGCAATGTATTATAACTGACCTCATGAACTAAAATATTAAGACTTGCACCAAAAAGTTGGCATCCCAAATCGCAGGTCTTATCTATTTCATCTCAGAAACTTCAGGAAGCGGTTAGGAATTCTGTAAATGATGGCCATATGGCACACATGGTGTTGTGCAAACTGGCTAAAAGACAAAACTTATACAGTGAGTTGTTGGAACCTCATCAGAAAATATGAAAGTGACCAGTAGTATTCCTCAAGTGTTGGTGTTGGATTCTCTCCTTTTTTCACATTTACTTCTCAGATTTCCATGCAGAAAGCAGAGCTCTCTAGCTAACAAAATTTGCAGATGAATACAAACCCAAATCTGTTTTACCTCTAATGTCCAAAACCTCTAATATTAACTCCTAATAAAAACATTTTCAGTAACTCCATATGGTTAGAGAAACAATCCAGTTCCACAATAAATAGTGGTTACTAGGATGCTTGTATAGGTCTATATTAAAGTGACCGAATGATAAGATGATCAAACACCTTAACATCGACCATGTAATATTGAAAGCAAAAAACAGGGAATGGCCAATTTAAAGCAGGGAAAGATTCCTTTGGCCGTTCGCTGGATTTTTGACATTTTTTCCACTGTAGAGCAATCTCGGAGTTGGTATATTTAGTTGGGGGGGGGTGTGGAGGGCACAGCCCCCTACGATGGGGGGTGTGAAGCCCCCACTTACTTTGGCTGTAAAGTTAATTTTATTTTTTGTGGCCGACGGTAACGTTTCCCGACGGCATTAGCTGTTTTGTAGTTCAATATTACGTGGTCGATGTTAAGGTGTTCAATCACCTTATCATTCGATCATGTAATATAGACCCTGCTTGTACTTCAAAGCTGACTTTCATCCAGTTCTAAAATCAGACGCAACTGTTTATTTTTCCAAGACTCTTTATGGCATCCTGCATACAAGGACTTTGTCAGGCAATACTTGTAAAATGGAATATGTTTATGTTTATCTTTGCTATCTTAATTGTATCCATAGGCCATGACTGTAACTTGTACAAAGTGTTAAACTGAAATGCGTTTTCTTACAAAATGAACAACCTCATACATCATTTATTTTCACTTCTCTGCTGTGACATGTCTTCCTAGTCTGCTAGTACCCTGCTAAAAGTCTGCATAATTGATAAAACTGCAAAGAACACACAAATATGACAAGAAGATATTTCTGCTAGTACCCTGCTAAAAGTCTGCATAACTGATAAACCTGTCAAGAACACACAAATAATATGACAAGGAGATCTTTAACTCTAAGGACAGTATCATGGACAAGCTTCCAATGAGCATTAAGAACAGCAACAATACCTTGGAATTCAAGATGAAATTACTTTCGCATTATACCTCAGTGTTTGTTATAATAGCTTCACCTGATTGTATGTTCCTTGTTCCAAGTACATAATTGCCTCGTGCATTTAGTCTTCATCGCCCTCATTAATGTTTAGCTACTCTTATCTTATTTCTTCTCCTGACTTTTTCTTATTCATTTTTCTTCAAAAAAATATTTCTATTAAATAGCAGGTGCAATTCCACTATGCTTCACTTATTTGTACATTCCATTTTCTTGTATTCCTATGACATCCTAAATGTCTTCCTAATGTACTACTGTACTGAGCCTGTTTTGCTTTGCTGTGCTAATTTTTTTTATTAACAGGCTATTTTTAATACTTTAATTCTTTACTTTACTTGTTTCCGAAATGCTTATAACAACACAATATTACTTTATATAATGTGGTCTCTGGGCTTCTGTTGCAAAATGTATGTGTTTGTTTATTTATTTACTTACTTATCTATGTAATTACCTGACTGAGCAGAAATAGTCCCTTCTCAGCAGAGGTCCAGAGATAAAAGCTCCAAAATAATAATAAATATAACAAATGTGACAAATATAGGTCAGACAAAATGTAGCTCAGCTGTATGTAGAGTTGCTACATTAAAAAACATAGTTATGCATAAAGGTAATTTTAAGACCGATAAATACACCCCCCAACCCTTACACTCCCCACCTAGACTCTTAACAACTATACTGCCGCCACTACTAACCACAGTCAGAAATAGCTAGTTGTCTATACATACTTTAAAATTTTGTCTGACAACTTTGTCACTAATATTATACATGTCAAGGAACCATCTTAACTTGCAACATTTACTGTATATACTGTTGATAATTAATATCCTGTTATTGTATTAAAGGCAACAACCTGTAATGTCGTTTACTATTGCTGCAACTTTGTATCTCTATTTATCATGTACATGATGTGGAGCTTTTCTCCCTGGGCATCCGCTGAAAAAGGACCTGCATCCAGTCGTAATTTCCCGGTAAACAAATGAAAATAAAATAAATACAATTTTTCACAAAAATGAGTAACATTTTTAAGAACATGTATTCATAAGTATGTATTTAAAGTATTGATTTCAGAAGTGTGAGAAAAACTTACAGAATGAGAATAAATGGATAGCAAGAACAGCATGGCTATGGGTAAGAGCAGAAAGGGCTGAGATAGAGAAGGTAGCCCATAGAAGGATGGGTGAAATGTGTAAAGTTGAGGAGAGTAGCAGAGGTTCAGGGAAAGTACATTTATTCTGCTGCACTTACAATAACCTAACTATTGAAAGATGTTTGAGTTGTTCCTGTTATTTTTTCTGTATTTTACATTGGTTTCTCTGAATCTGAAGTTATGCTTACTAACTAAAGTTGTTTACTGTTTTGCCATGCTTTCCAAGTGGGTTTTGTGGTGTGTCTTTTTAAATCAGTTTTGAGGGAGTTATTTTTCTGGATTTTTACTGTTTTTTTCTGAATTTGAAGTTACAGCTATTATCTGAAGTGGTTTTACTGTCTGTAATGTTTTTCAAGTGCTTTTTGTGTTGCTAAGTAGATTAATGAGCGTTGCTTCAGTTATTCATTGTATTTTAGTCACTTTTCAAACTTACAGAGAACAGCCAGTTTTTGCCAGGTCCCTGACTCATCCAGAGTTTGTAGTGCAGCAGGTCTTTAATGTGCATTCCTCAAATGCGGGCACTTTCACTTGTAGCTTTGTCTAATATAACCATACTCACCCAAGATCTGACCAGTAGTTACATTTCTGATAAGTACAGGTGCAGCAAGCTGGGAGTAGCTACATAACATACAGAGCTAAGTACCTTACATGTTAAAGTAACTTGTAACAACTCCTAGTGGCACTACATCGAGCAACTTAGCCCACACTATTACAATAGCTCAATAGTACATTTAAATAAGGTTCCTGAGCTGTGTTATCACAGTTACATTTATATCCAAGTTAAATATTTAATTAAGTAGACATACATAAATCTGTCTTATTTAAATTATGCAGCTCTCTGCAAATCAATAAAGTTTTGCTTCACACTGGATGATACGGGTCTATATTAAATAGACGAACATTTACTTACCCGAACACCTAAACGTCGACCCGTCTTCATCGAGCCATGAAAATATTAATCGTCCAGAAGCACAAAAGTGGAAACGTCGAATCGTCATGGCTGGCCTTCTGTGGTATAGCTCCGTAAGGTAAATGTGCAATAGTTACGGACTTTAGGGTTAAGGTGCGGGTTAAGGTAAGTGCATAGATGGTAATGTATGTTAGATTTAGTGTAGGGTTTTTTTAAAGTGTGTGTGTGTGGATTATTTAGTTTGTTTGGGTTTAGCTTTTTAAGGTAAGTGTGCAGTAGTTACGGACCTTAGGGTTAGGGTGCGGGTTAAGTGCATACATGGTGGCATATGTAAGATTTAGTGTAGGGTTAGAAGCAGGCTTTAGTTTAGGGTTACAAGTAGGGTTTTGGTTAGTGTATGTATGTTGTTTATTTAGTTTGTTTGTGTAGGTAGTTATGTAGCGGGCAGTGGGGTGGAACAAGAATGACAGTTCGACTTTTTGAATTTCACGGTTTAGGGCGTTCGGTGTATATGCAGTTCATGGAATAGGTGTTGACGTTTAGGTATTAGGGTAAATAAACATTCGATTTTAGAGTATAGACCCGGATGATACATATAGTCAACCTACTGGTTTCCACTCTGTTGACAATCTTATAGCATTAGGCATCCTAAAGTAGTGTAGCAATTGTCTTATGCTCACATACAGATATGGAGGCCTCTCAATCAGGAAAAAACACACGCGAGAACTGCACTAAGATACCCCATGATATGCACCCAGCCATTATACTCAGTGTAATGTCAGATGCTCATGCTGTAAAGAAATCCTTACCTACACCTCCTAGGCCCATAAGGATAAGTCTCAGCAAAAAATCAAAATCAAACAGCACAGCATGTAATATCTCTCCTTTAACAAAGACTCATCTTGAGACAAAGGGCCTCAACTACGGTACACCAGAGTACCCCACAAACAAAAATGTTTTAGCAACTGGTGACTCCACAGGGTTACACCCAGATTCCATGTCACTAGGCATAAAAAAGAAAAGGTGACAGTGAGTTGTCTTTTACATGCCAGGATCTCAGATACTTTAGGGGACCTTAAGACCCTTGCAACAGACGAATGCAACTACAACACGGTTGTATATGTAAGAATGAATGACTCGGGGTTTAAACCCACAGGCAAAATGCAGAGAGACACGGCTGAGCTCTCTATGCATGTCACAAATGTGGGCAAGACCATTATAGAGAACAGAATCCTCCCTTCTCCATGAATGATACCTAGGTACAAGGAAAGGATGATTAACTTCAACAATTAGCTAAACAACTGTGTCATTCCAGGGGAATACAGTATCTGTCAACATGGAACAGGATGTTTGACAGTCCTAATTGCTTTGTAAAAGATGGTTTGCACCTCTCATCCAAAGGCTTCTGCATACTAGTAAAAGTCTTTGCTGCCCCAGTGTCTTCTTTAGGCACTGCTCAGTTAAAGGACATTCCAGAACAACAGTTTAAAATTATGGTGGCTCTGTTGAATGTCAGAAGACTAAACAACAAGCAGTCTGATCTTAAGCTACTCCTGTATTTGGAAGACATCCATATATGTGTAATCACTGAAACCTGGCTAGGATGTCCAGAAAGCATTCCCTTTATACCTGTGTTCCATGCCTACCACACCTTCAGAACCATTGTCAGTTGTGGAGGGATATCCATATTTGTCAGAAAAAATATCACTTCAAGACAGATTCCTAGAGACCTACAGTTAGAACCTATCAAACTCAAAATCAGACTAAACAAAAGCGACTATCAATTTATTGCCTGTTACAAGACAGTTTCCATGACCCCAAAAGTTCATGTCAGACTCAAATGTTCATAGGTTCATAGGTGTGTACTAGGCTAACGGCCATGGAGCCTATATAAACCTAGCCCAAGAAGATTCCCTGGCATCATGCCACCCAAAGTTAGTTTGCAGTGCCCCTGTCAAGCAAGGCCACTGAAGTGATCCCCAGGGTGAACTTCTTATTGCCCATCCACTCGTCAAGATTTCTCTTAAAGAGGGCCAATGAAGTACTCTGCTTGACGTGAATGGGAAGTTTGTTCCAGAGTATTGGAAGTCTCTGGGTTAGGAACTTGACACTCCAGCATGTTCTGTTTATTGTGGTAATGAGGTTTATGTCCCTGGAGCGTGTGGCATGGAGGGACTGGGATTTCTTTAGGTGTAGCATAGCTAGCAGCTCTGGATCAGACATGGCTTTATAGGTCAAGCATTGATCGCCTGTAAGTAGGCAGTAAGAGACAGAGTATAGCTGGAGTTTTTTTGAGTCTGTCCATATAGGGCATGTATCTAAGGTCTAAGATCCTCTTAGTGAGGTATTTTTGTGGCCTTTCCAGTTGTAGGTGTCTAGTGAGGTACATACCAAATGGGGCATTGTATTCTATAATAGGTCTAATGAGGGATGAGTAGAGAGGGATTATGACCTCTTTCTTCCTAGAGGAAAAACCTTTTGTAATGAGATGTGCCACATAGGACTTTGACTACAGTGGCAATGTGGATATCAAAGGAGAGGTTGCTGTCAACCTGTGTCTCCAGGTCTCTTATCACACCTTCAGTGTTTAGTGGACTGTCGCCTATGTGGTAGTTCATGGACACTGAATTTTTCCCAAAGGGAATGACAACGCACGTTTTAGAATTGAGCTTAAGACCATGGTTCTGGCACCAGTCACTGGTGTCAATGAGGCCTTTTTGTAGAAAGTCTACATCAGTTGGAAAATGAATAATGGCCCCCAGTTTGCAATCATCTGCAAACTTGGTGAGCCAGAGTCCCTTTGTGTTGGCTTGAACTTCAGATCAGTAGATGCCAAACAGGAGAGGACCTAGGACCGATCCCTGTGGGACACCACTTGTAACTGGTCGGTATTCAGATCTGGAGTCTGCTGCTTTCACAGTGTGGTTTCTATCAGTGAGCCAGTTGGCAACCCATCTTATAACATAGGGGTGTATGCCTAATTTAGTGAGTCTATCTAGGATTCCTGAGTGAGGGATGGTGTTGAAGGCCTTGGCAAGATCTAGGTAAGATGTGTGAACTACCTTGCCCTCATCCCCAGCTCTGGTGACAGACTCAAAGAAGTCTATCAGGTTGAGCAGGAATGATTCTACCGTTCACAAACCTAAACTGCATGGGCTCCAGAGTTTGGAGATTCCCTATGTCCTTATTTATAAGGTCCATGATGATGCACTCCATAGCCTTACATATCAGACTCATCAAACTAATGGGACGTTAGTTCCCAGGGTCTGTAGTTGCAGCTCCTTTGTGGAGTGGGATGACCATAGCAGTGCGCTATTCGGTAGGAACAAAGCCTGAAATGAGGCTGTGACTGAACAGGGTACTCAGGTGTGGTGCCAGTTCACTTTGTAATTCATGCAGAACGCAACCAGGGATATCAAGTCCCATGAAGCTGTATTCTTGGCTTTGGACAGTGTGGTTTTTACCTGTGTAGCTGTGATAATAGGGACTTGTCATTCCTCAGGTATTGTGATAAGCCCTTTAGGGGGTGAAAGGGGGGTAAAGTTTGGACTGAACCTGTCTGCCAATATGTTGGCGATATCAGTTGGTTCTGTATATGTATTGCCATTGTGATGCAACTCAGAGCAGATCTGAGTATTGCCATGTAGATCCTTGACATAACTATAGAATGCCTTGTGGTTGTCTTTAGAATCTGCAGCAATTTTGTTTTTGTAGCTAGCTTTAAAGGATTTGATGATGGATCTCAGTTTTTTGCTGAGGCTAAAAAGGGAGTTTTTCCAGTCTTGAGAATTCTTTCTTTCTGTTGTATAGTTTGTTAATGTTGGGGGACCACCAGATTGGCTTCCTTTTTTTGGAGGAGAGCGTCTTGATTCTGTTTGGTATGGCCTGTTCCATGCACTTGTGTATGTGCTCATACAGTGCATTGGTGTATAATTCAACAGTCATGTACCTATTTTCCATTTGCATGGGTGTCATGAAGTTAGCCACCTCTGTTTTTAGAAGCCCAAAATTGGCTTTGTCATGGATGAACTCCCTATGAATAAGAACTCTATCATTCTACAGTACCTTGATTACTCCTCATTTGACTGGAGTACTTTCATCATCAATATAGGATATGCTCAAGTCCTTAGACCTAGTTATGAAAATTCAGTGGACTAGATTATTACTAACCTATCTAAAGGACAACCTATTCCTGACCTGTTACTTACAAATGTAGTGTCATCATGAATACCTTCCCTAATCACTCCATGTCTGATTAAGTCAGACCATATGGTAGTAACCTTTTCTGACAAATTACCTTAACACCCTATAACCAATATATTAGAATTCAGCATGCAAATATCCTCAAATTAAATGATGAAATCTCAAAGTTTATAGGTTCATAGGTTCATAGGTTGGTACTAGGCTATCAGCCCTAGGGCCTATACAAGCCTAGCCATAACAATTCCCTGGCTATTTCTTCCCACATTATTTACTTTCCTGGACCCCTGTCTAGCAGGGCAACTGACGTGATCCCTGGGGTGAATTTCCTTTCTCCCATCCAATCGTCAAGGTTCCTCTTGAAGAGGTACAAAGAGGCACTATGCTTGACATGTATGGGCAATCTATTCCAGAGTCTGGCGAGTCTCTGGGTCAGGAACCTATCCCTCCAGCATGTTTTGTTTATTGTGATGACAAGGTTTAGATCCCTGGAGCGCGTAGCTCTGAGGGATTGGGATTTCTTTAAGTGTAGCATGTCCAACAGCTCTGGGTTTGACATGGCCTTGTATGTTAAGCAGAGATCACCTCTGAGTAGACGATATGTGACAGAGTATAGCTGTAGTTTTTTAAGGCGGTCAGCGTAGGGCATCTGCTTTAGGCCTGTGATTCTTTTAGTGAGGTATTTCTGAAGCCTTTCCAGTTGTTGCAGATGTCTTGAGAGGTACATACCAAATGGGGTGTTGTATTCTATAATGGGTCTAATGAGGGATGAGTACAGTGGGACAATGACCTCCTTTTTTCTGGATGAAAAGCCCTTTGTGATGAGGTGTGCCACATAGAAGGATTTCCTGACTGTTGTGGCAATGTGGTTATCGAAGGTGAGACCACTGTCCACCTGTGTCCCTAAGTCTCTCATCACACTTTCTGTGTTTAGTGTACTGCCACCTATATGGTAATTCATGGATACATGTTTTTCCCAAAGGGATAACAATACATTTCTTGGCATTGAGCTTGAGCCCATGGCTCTGGCACCAAGCATCTGTTTCTGTAAGGCCCTTTTGTAGAGTATCCACATAATTTGGGGATTCAATAATGGCTCCCAGTTTGCAGTCATCTGCAAACTTTGTTAGCCAGAGTCCCTTAGTGTTGACCTGTACTTCAGAGAAGTAGATGCCAAACAAGAGCGGCCCCAGGACTGAACCCTGAGGTACTCCACTTGTCACTTGTCTGGAGCTGGATTTGGAGTCGGCTACTTTTACAGTGTGGGTTCTATCAGTAAGCCATTTAACAACCCATTGGGTGACATAGGGATTAATGCCCAACTTAGTAAGTTTATCTTTGATTCCAGAGTGGGGGATGGTGTCAAAGGCCTTGGCAAGGTCTAGATAGGCTGTGTGGACCACCTTATCCTTGTCCATGGCTCTGGAGACTAATTCAAAGAAGTCAATCAGGTTCAGGAGACAAGATCGGCCCTTCACAAACCCAAAATGGGTGGGGTCCAGTGTTTGAAGATTGCCAATGTCTTTGTTTATAAGTTCCATGATAATACGCTCCATGGCCTTGCAGATAAGGCTTGTCAGACTGATGGGACGGTAGTTTCCGGGATCCAAGGTGGATCCTCCCTTGTGGATTGGGATAACTGTAGCTCTGTGCCACTCAGTGGGCACGAAACCTGAGTTATGAAAACATCTCTGTTAATGCTTCACAATGAAGGGACTGTAATTTCAGTTTCTGAAAAGGGGCACAGATGTCATTATTGGTGGGTTATGGATTTAAAAGAGGTGAGGCACATTGTGAAGTTCCTGCAGGACTTTTGGCTCAGTTGAGAACACACAGTCAGAGTGAAAAGCTGTTTTTCTCAGGTAAAATAAGGAATATTTCTGCTGAGCCACATGCTAGGGATGCTGACCATCTTTTGTTACATGGGCATTGAGTACGCAGCTACAATTTTGGGAAATGATTTGGAAATTGTCATGTTTGCCAAAGAAGATTGCTACCAGAAGACTGCATGACTATAAATATACCTGATAGTTGCTGGGTATTACAGAAGAAGAGCTCCTTGATCACAATGGATTGGTTTTAGGCTAAGCCCCAGAGAACACATGAACAACATGTCACAACTACCCAAATCAGGACAATGACAAAATTCTCAGTAAAGTTGTAGGAGTAGGACCTTGTGACAGAACTTCTGAAGTATCGAGGTCAGATGTAGTGATCGAAGGCTCTGCTCCATGAAAGAAGATAGAGACTGAGTGTAAGAGGAGACAACACGGATGTTAACTTTGGTTTTGTACGAAGTTTTATAGGAATAGGTACCGATAGATTTCAGCCAGGAATTCTATAAGAACTCTGTAATGAACTAGTGATCCAGCTGACCACTCTGACTGGAAAACAGTTGGAAGTCTAACAGCACTAACCAAGTACTAGAAGAAAAGACATAATATTATACTGCTTCACGACAGCTGGAACAACGGATATGAACAAAAAAAACTACATACCAGTTAGTTTGATGCTTCTGCCATGAATCGGTTATCCAGTCAGGCCTATAAACAGTTGAATAAAATCAGGTACTGTCCTGTAATCTCCCCCGACCTCCCTCTCAATATCGCGCTAAGGAAGAAGGCGATACCTAAAGTGTAGAACAGCTCAGAACTAAACTATCTACCAACAGCCCAGAACTATACTATCTACCAAACACTTTCATCTACAAGGTCAATATCCTACTAAAATGAAAAGCTACTAATGTATTTTACATTGTAAAGTATCCCCTAAACTAGCTTGCGAACTGGGTTTCACACACAGCAGTAAGACGCAAACAACAGTATCTTCTCCTCACTTACTTGGAAAATTAGTGTGAATTCTGAGTAAAAACAGAGGAGCTAGTCCCAAACTATAAGCAAAAGTGCAGCTACTATTATGCTTCACTTGTAGAGCCCTGTAGCAAGGAAAAAACATCTACTAGTGTATTACCTGGACTTGCTCTGTGTGGAGTGGGATTAACCCCCACCCCCTGCCTATGACGAATGCGAGGTATCATAACTCCCTAAGAGCCCACCATTTTTAGTCATTTACTGCTGTGTTGCAATCTAAGTTTGTAGGCGCATCTCAGGGGTATGTAACAACACATAAATCCAATGTATTTATAATTATAAATTACAGCACATCCTAAAGTGTAATTCTAACAGATGGTTCAGTTATAAATGTGATCTAAGTGTAGCTCTTACAGCTACGACCACACTGTAGAATAATTTAGCTCACAAACTGTATTCAGCGTCTCGCTACCTTCTCACGCAGTTACTCACTCAGAGGTAGCGTGTACCCACTAGTAGCGGTCTTTTCAGGGCAATAATGAAGTCTAAAATGTGTTGCATTTATCCTGAATGATAGAGTGAGTCAACTCGCAAAACGACTGTGTTTGTTCCATTAACCTGTTGGCTCAGCTTACTAACAGATCTTTATATACTTGTTGGATTGCAATTAAGTTTAAAAGGGAGTTCAATCCCCAGCTCTAGGCTCTGTTACATACAAACTGCATTGAAACCTGTACCCTAACTCTACTTTATAGCTTTGCAATTAATAACTCTAAAAGCAAGCTGAATGTTTTTCTTTTATTTGTTCAGGTACTGTCCTGTAATCTCCCCCGACCTCCCTCTCAATATCGCGCTAAGGAAGAAGGCGATACCTAAAGTGTAGAACAGCTCAGAACTAAACTATCTGCCAACAGCCCAGAACTATACTATCTACCAAACACTTTCATCTACAAGTTCAATATCCTACTAAAATGAAAAGCTACTAATGTATTTTACATTGTAAAGTATCCCCTAAACTAGCTTGCGAACTGGGTTTCACACACAGCAGTAAGACGCAAACAACAGTATCTTCTCCTCACTTACTTGGAAAATTAGTGTGAATTCTGAGTAAAACAGAGGAGCTAGTCCCAAACTATAAGCAAAAGTGCAGCTACTATTATGCTTCACTTGTAGAGCCCTGTAGCAAGGAAAAAACATCTACTAGTGTATTACCTGGACTTGCTCTGTGTGGAGTGGGATTAACCCCACCCCTGCCTATGACGAATGCGAGGTATCATAACTCCCTAAGAGCCCACCATTTTAGTCATTTACTGCTGTGTTGCAATCTAAGTTTGTAGGCATCTCAGGGTATGTAACAACACATAAAACCAATGTATTTATAATTATAAATTACAGCGCATCCTAAAGTGTAATTCTAACAGATGGTTCAGTTATAAATGTGATCTAAGTGTAGCTCTTACAGCTACGACCACACTGTAGAATAATTTAGCTCACAAACTGTATTCAGCGTCGCTACCTTCTCACGCAGTTACTCACTCAGAGGTAGCGTGTACCCACTAGTAGCGGTCTTTTCAGGGCAATAATGAAGTCTAAAATGTGTTGCATTTATCCTGAATGATAGAGTGAGTCAACTCGCAAAACGACTGTGTTTGTTCCATTAACCTGTTGGCTCAGCTTACTAACAGATCTTTATATACTTGTTGGATTGCAATTAAGTTTAAAAGGGAGTTCAATCCCCAGCTCTAGGCTCTGTTACATACAAACTGCATTGAAACCTGTACCCTAACTCTACTTTATAGCTTTGCAATTAATAACTCTAAAAGCAAGCTGAATGTTTTTCTTTTTATTTGTTCAGGTACTGTCCTGTAATCTCCCCCGACCTCCCTCTCAATATCGCGCTAAGGAAGAAGGCGATACCTAAAGTGTAGAACAGCTCAGAACTAAACTATCTGCCAACAGCCCAGAACTATACTATCTACCAAACACTTTCATCTACAAGTTCAATATCCTACTAAAATGAAAAGCTACTAATGTATTTTACATTGTAAAGTATCCCCTAAACTAGCTTGCGAACTGGGTTTCACACACAGCAGTAAGACGCAAACAACAGTATCTTCTCCTCACTTACTTGGAAAATTAGTGTGAATTCTGAGTAAAAACAGAGGAGCTAGTCCCAAACTATAAGCAAAAGTGCAGCTACTATTATGCTTCACTTGTAGAGCCCTGTAGCAAGGAAAAAACATCTACTAGTGTATTACCTGGACTTGCTCTGTGTGGAGTGGGATTAACCCCCACCCCCTGCCTATGACGAATGCGAGGTATCATAACTCCCTAAGAGCCCACCATTTTTAATCATTTACTGCTGTGTTGCAATCTAAATTTGTAGGCGCATCTCAGGGGTATGTAACAACACATAAAACCAATGTATTTATAATTATAAATTACAGCGCATCCTAAAGTGTAATTCTAACAGATGGTTCAGTTATAAATGTGATCTAAGTGTAGCTCTTACAGCTACGACCACACTGTAGAATAATTTAGCTCACAAACTGTATTCAGCGTCTCGCTACCTTCTCACGCAGTTACTCACTCAGAGGTAGCGTGTACCCACTAGTAGCGGTCTTTTCAGGGCAATAATGAAGTCTAAAATGTGTTGCATTTATCCTGAATGATAGAGTGAGTCAACTCGCAAAACGACTGTGTTTGTTCGATTAACCTGTTGGCTCAGCTTACTAACAGATCTTTATATACTTGTTGGATTGCAATTAAGTTTAAAAGGGAGTTCAATCCCCTGCTCTAGGCTCTGTTACATACAAACTGCATTGAAACCTGTATTTATAGCTTTGCAATTAATAACTCTAAAAGCAAGCTGAATGTTTTTCTTTTTATTTGTTCAGGTACTGTCCTGTAATCTCCCCCGACCTCCCTCTCAATATCGCGCTAAGGAAGAAGGCGATACCTAAAGTGTAGAACAGCTCAGAACTAAACTATCTGCCAACAGCCCAGAACTATACTATCTACCAAACACTTTCATCTACAAGGTCAATATCCTACTAAAATGAAAAGCTACTAATGTATTTTACATTGTAAAGTATCCCCTAAACTAGCTTGCGAACTGGGTTTCACACACAGCAGTAAGACGCAAACAACAGTATCTTCTCCTCACTTACTTGGAAAATTAGTGTGAATTCTGAGTAAAAACAGAGGAGCTAGTCCCAAACTATAAGCAAAAGTGCAGCTACTATTATGCTTCACTTGTAGAGCCCTGTAGCAAGGAAAAAACATCTACTAGTGTATTACCTGGACTTGCTTTGTGTGGAGTGGGATTAACCCCGCTCCGCTCGCCCTCGCTGCACTCGGGCTCGCTCCGCGCCCCACCCTGCCCCCGTATCCCACTCGCCCCCAGTACCCCTAAATTTATACATAACTAACCACACCCCTCCTTTATCTCTAGCCACTCAAAACTCTTGGCCCACCTCTTTCACTGCCCCTCCAAGTCCACCAGGCTCACAAATCACACTGCCTCACTCCCCACCCCGCCTCTCCCCCAACAAATACCAAACCACCTACACTAACTATCTTATAACCAATCAAGCAACAGTATGAAGTCCTTAACACCCCATATCACTATACCAGCCCAAAAAACTGTAACTCTCACCCTACCAATTCTTATCACACTATACCTGCTAACTATATACGAGTCCCAGACACACCCAGGTTTTCATTATCCAAAGTACCAAACTAGTACTCCCATATTTCTGATCAACACTAATCACCCTACTCACTACCAAATCAACAAAACACCGCTTACTCACTTCCACTACTCCTATAAACCAAACATAATCTACCCCAAGTCCAAAAACATAGATAAACTACTACATAAACTGATGAAGCTAATAATGTATCTTAGAAAAAACATATATATAGATGGAGACATACACCCAAACCCAGGCCCTCCATCAAATGACAGTGCAAATAAAACATCCTTGTTTCCAAGACCTCCTGACTCCCTTCTTATTTGCCACCTTAATATTAGAATCCTAAATAATAAAATTCATAATCTACATGCTCTTTTAGCAACTTACCTCCCTGACATTATGTGTCTCACAGAAACCTGGCTCAAACCAGAGACCAAAGATAACGAAATCCTGCCACCTGGCTACAACATATACAGGACCGATCGCCTCAAAAAAAGAGGTGGTGGTACTGCTGTGCTCTTTAAAAGCACACTCAACGTTACCCTACACCCCACTCAGCCACCGCAAATACCCAACGTAGAATTAACAACCCTAAAACTACAACTAAATAAAGAAAAAAGTATTAACCTAATCAGAATCTATATTCCCTGGGAACAACTCTGACACTCTTGAGAACACTCTAAGTTGGCTGACAAATAACTTCCCACAAGAAACCATAATTCTGGGAGATGTCAACATTGACTGGAATCAATGTGTGTCAGAGACAGACCCAACCAATATCAATCTCCATGGCTTCTCACAAAATATTACCACCTCTACTAGAATTGGCAGCAACAAACAAAAAGAAAGTATCCTAGACTGGATACTCACTAACCATAAACCCGAAACTTATAAATCTGGGACCATTACTAATGAGCTCAGTGATCACCTCATTACTTATATGGTAAAAAGCAAAAGTGGTAACTGCCACCTCCCTGTACTCAGGACTGTTAGAAGCACCAAACATTTTGACATCACTAGATTCCGAAATGAGCTGCAGTCCTGTAACTGGTCAATCCTAAAACACCTCCCACTAGAGGAAGCTGTAATAAAATTTAACTCCACATTTCTAAACATACTTGACACACATGCCCCCAAACGGTTAATCAAAACAAAAGCTCTCATAGCACCATGGCTATCAAAAGACTCCACAGCCAAAATCAAATCTAGAAACAAAGCATGGAATAAATGGCGTACTACCAAGACACCCCTAGACCGTACCAACTTCCAAAAACTAAGAAATGACACAAAAAAATCTATCTTAAATGGACAAAAAGAACTACTATTTCCAACTACAACATAAACATCAAAACAACCCCCAAAAGTTTTGGACAGGAATAAACAAACTTCTCCATCCAGGCAGGTCCTCCACCCCCACACCAGCAAACCTAACTATGAAAAACCCAGATGAAGTGGCCACATCCTTTAATACCTTCTTCATCGATGTGATCAAATCCTTAGCCAACCAACAAGTAGCCCCCTGCTCCCTAACCACAAGTCCCACCCAGAAGACCACGCCGTTATTCAACCTACAACCTGTCCCTACTGCATACATCCGATCCTTACTAAGGAAACTAAAGCCAACCACTCTCGCGGCAGACCTACTTCCAGCAGACTTTCTACAAAAAGCTGCAGATGTTATAGCCTATCCCATCTCAATCTTAATTAATCGGACCATAACTGAATCCACAATCCCCTCCATATGGAAAATCTCCCATGTCATCCACCTCCATAAAGGTGGCTCATCCACTGACCTCTCAAACTACAGACCAATAGCCATTTTGTCACCACTGGCAAAAATCATGGAAAAAAGTATTCAAAAACAACTCATCCACTACCTAACTCAGGAAAACCTGCTAACCAACTCCCAGCATGGCTTCAGGCCCAAACATAGCACTATTACCGCTCTCCTCTCTTTCACAAACACTATCAATCTTAACCGGAATGACAAAAAAATTTCTTCAGCCCTCTTCTCGGACCTATCAAAAGCTTTTGATATGGTCAACCACAAACTCTTGCATGCAACCCTAAAAACTCTCTATCTAGATAACAAAACCCTAGACTGGTTTCATGCCTATCTTTCTGATAGGCAACAAGCTGTGCTCTGGCAAAGCAAGCTCTCTGACCTCATACCCAACACCATAGGAGTTCCCCAAGGTTCCATACTTGGCCCTCTTCTATTTTCTATCTTTATTAATGATCTAAACAAAGTCATCCCAGAGTCTACATGTATTCAATATGCTGATGACTCGACTTTAATTTGCTCAGATAGATCCCCAACTATTCTATTATCCAAAACTCAAGACTGTTTCACTGCAGTTGAGAATTGGTTATCAGAACGCCAACTGATCCTTAATCCAAAAAAAACGAAAATGCTACTCTTCCATCCTACCCATAAAACACCAACTTTTCCCTTTTGTGTACAATCCAACAATGGAACCACCATCACCCCCGACCCTCATACCAAGCTATTAGGGGTTACCATTGACAACAAACTCAGATTTGATGTGCACATCAACCAAACTATCAAAACTGTTAATAAGAAACTGGGGTCCCTTTATAGAATAAAATCTTTTCTGACTCCCATGGCTAAAGTTGCCATTGCTCGCACCCATCTCCTTTCTACCCTCTTGTATGCCTCCCCCATACTTACAAATCCCAACAAATCGGATCTATCTAAACTCTCTTGTTGTTATAATCATATTGCAAGATTTGCCACAGGCCTGCCCTACAAAACCCATCACTGTACTAATCTTCAGAACCTAGGTTGGATAGAACTACCAAACCTACTTCTACAGAAGCAACTTATTATTGCTTACAAAATACTCTCTCAACCTGTAAACACTCCCGGCCTGTCTGGAATAATTACCCCTTATACCAACCTAAATAGACTAAGATCATCTCACAGATTACTCGCACAGACAATCAAATCCTGTAACTCAGGAGGTGACTCTCTGTTTTCAAACACAGTGGGTAAAATATGGAACTCTCTTCCACCTAGTCTCACCGAATCAACCTCCCTAAATACTTTTAGAAATGGCCTCTCCCACCACTTCAAATCCCACTGGCTTTGCCAATGTTCTAATCCAGACTAACCCATAGCTCCCCCTCAACCTCCTCAGTGAAATTACTATCCTCCTAGGCCTCAAGCCATCTACTCTCCCCCTGAAACTAACTGCTTGTAAGTTTGTTTCTTATAATAATTGTTCACTGTACATCCTAATGTAACTTTTTCTTACCTGTGTATACTAACTATATGATGCTTTGTTTTTCTCTTTATAATTGTTATTGTACATACTAATGTAACTTTTTTCTTCCCTGGGTATTTAGTGCATAACTACAATCGTATGTTAGCTGTCAAACATCGTTGTAACCTACTATGTACTATTGGAACTTTTTGTAACCTACTATGTACTATTGGAGCTTTTCTCCCCGGGCCTCCGCTGAAAATGGACATGTGTCCAGTCGGACTTTCCCGGTCAACAAATGTAAAATAAATAAATAAAATAAAAAATCACCTCAACATATAGATTCAGCAAGGAGTTTTATACCCCCGTGAATAAGTGTATAGCATAGGCAGTTCCTTCCAGATCCAAATATAATTGGAAATTTAAAACCCAATCATCCTAATCATTCACTGGCATAAATAAAATCTGCAATAAAAGGAAAAACTCAGAGCATATGTCAAATCTAATAACCTCAAGTTAATGAAAATATTACGGTCTTGACTAAGAATTTTAAAAGGAGGACTATTAGATCTACTATGACAGGCCATAAAGTCAGGTTGGCACCTGATGCCAATGACAATTATAACTCCTTCTTTAGTTATGTTAGAAAAATAAGAAACACTCAACAATGTACAGGACTCATATTAAATAAAAAAAAAAAACACTCAGATGTGATGGACATTGCCAATATCCTTGCAAATAAATTTAGTGCAAAATGTCTCTCCTAAAATGATTCTCCAAAGCCCCATGCTTCCTGTAGTTCTCAAACCCCCATAATCACTAAAAAACATGCACTGAAAGTTCTGTCCAAGGCTAAGAACCCTTCCTCTCTAATTGGATAACAATCAGCTGTGTGATAAGTTCAAAATGTACCCTGGCAGAACCTCTACACAAGCTATTTAACTGAGCTTTACTGCAGGCTTAGTCCCAAACCTCTGTCACGTAGCACTGGTGATACTACTCTACGTAGGTGGCCCTGCCACTTACTCTGGCAAATATAGGGCCATTATAGGTTCATAGGTGTGTACTAGGCTAATGTCCCTTGAGTCTTTACAAGCCTAGCCCATAGAAGTGCCCTAGCATCATGTTGCCCATTGTTAGCCTGATGAATCTCATTTGCAAGGCCAGGAAACACATTAAGATAGACATGATTAACATTTAAAGTCTCAACAGACTAGATATGCAGCAATCTGGTCTCATAAAAGGTATATTTTGCCTAATGAACCTGGTTAATTTCTTTGAGAAGATAACTCAGGTTGTTGACTGTGGTCACCCTGTACACACAGCCTACCTTGATCTGGCCAAGGCATTTCACAACATTACAAATGCAAGCATACTTATCAAACTAAATTAACATTTTGGCTTAGAATTTTGCCTTTGTACAATGTAAGTAAATTTAACTTGAAGAAACCAATAGTGTATTAACTTCATCTAGTCAAATATATGCCTGCCTGTGATGGAAATTAGTTTTTAGCATCCCCCACCCTTCAACAGAGTTGCCATCGCATTCTAGGCACCCCTTAATAAGTTGACTACTGTCCTTTCTCTTGATGAATAGATTACACTCTGTATGCCAGTTACTTAGTCTTAATGGCTAACATATTTCTGCATTCAGGAAAACATGAACAATACTATAACAAAGTTGCTAAATTTGCAGCAAATACCCCTTTCAGAATCTACCACTATTTAGAACTAAAAAGCCAAAAGTGGTTAAAACTTCCTCATCAACTAACATATACACAGATTCTTTACTATAAAATTATCCAGACTCCATCTGCTTGTCCAACAATAAACATTCTACACAACTATGTTCCTAATCGGTCATTACAATCCAATCACCAAAACCTCCTGCCTGTACTCGTACTATGTTGCTAAGGCCTGAAACTCCTCATCTTTATCCATCAGGTCAATACCCTCCCTCCCTTTCTTCAAAACCATTCTGAAAAGACTTCCTAGCCAAAAGCTGGCTTTGTTCTTCCTCAACACCAGGATAAACTATATCCCTGAATACAAATACCTATCCGTTTCTTACATGTCCTAACTCTCCCTTCTTTACCCACTTCCTTACATCTATCAATCTCTCTCTCCTGGCTTTTTCTTTAAATATACCAAAGCCTTGCTTTTCTCTCACTTTTTATTGTAATTCCTGTTTGCATTATACAAACATACCCTTAATTTCCCTATAAACTGGCTAAAATTTCTCTAAGTATTAAATCATTGTCACATATCTTGTACTTATTCTTAATCAATGTTTTCATAGTATGTCTAATTTAGTATAAGTATTTAAACTGTATTTGCTTTTCGTAGTATTTTTAAAGAATGTAAAATTGTTCTTAAAATGTTTTGTAATACTTTGGAGCTTTTCTCCCCAAGCCTCAGCTGAAAATAGGATCCTACCCAGTCAGACTTTCCCAGTAATCAAATGTCAGTAAATAAATGAATAAAAATAAATGCATTACAAGTAAATTCTTATGTGGTACAATGGATAGCAAACTGTCTAAAAGAGAGAACCCACAATGTATGGGTGGCAGGGGCAACACCAGAGACCATGAAGCTGACCAGAGGAGTCCTGCTCAGTACTGAAAACATTAATTCAGTGTTTAGTTTTCTGGCCTACAGGCTAAAAACAAAGTTTACTTACTAAGTTTGCAGTTGGCTGTAAACTGGGAGTCATTTTCAAATCCTCTAGCAACACAAAAGATGTCCAGCAGGATTTTATACTTGTATATGCCTGCTATATTGAACATTGGCTTAAAATAAATGCTGAAAGTACTCCGCTGTTGTATTTGGTAGACAAACCATTTCTCCAGTATACAGTATTGACAATACCAAACGTCAACATAAAAATTAAGTAGAGACCTGGGAACCCAGGTTGATAATTCCCTTTTCTTTTTCTACCATGTAGAAATCTTTTTCTGTAAATCCTTTTTGGCACATCTGCTTGCAAAGGGAATATAATTCACCTGCAAAGAGGTTATTGTACCATTGTATTCAGTACTGAACAGACCAGTTACAGAAAGCAATTCATTCTTTGAGATGTACCTCAAGATGCATCAAACAGATGGAAAAAAAACAGAGGTTCTAACAAAGATCACAAGCTTAAAATCACTAAGCAACCAGAAAAGACTTGAAGCAATATCACTTTTCTGTGTCTTATAGGGGCCCCACAATTAGGGACCCAGTAGTCTGGGATCTCTTGTACCTTCACAAATCAAACATGCCCACAAATACCAGAGAGATGGATCCAAAACTTCTTCAGCAGATCAATAAAACAAGGCGAGACAAATTAATTACTTAGCATCCCCCTCACCTGTGGAACAGAATCTGCTTGCAAAAAAATCAGTGTAACACACTATATTCCTTCAAACAGGACATGTGTTACTGAACAGGAATTCATAAAATTTCCTCAGACACGAATGGCAAGCCTTCCTCAGGAAAACAGGCACACTCTAGGATGGGAACTGGCTAAGCATAATGGCCCCAAGACTCAGAAGCCTTCAAGTTCACATGATTCTTAGGACTGAAGAGCTTCTTCTTTTTGCTTTTCCCGGTTAGGGGTCCCCACAGCAGATCACCTGTCTGCTCATGATTGGCAGTGGAGTTTTATGGTGTTGATTTGCCAGCCTGGTGCCCAACCTTCCACACGAAAGGCGCGCACACACACACACTCACACCTAGGGCAATTTTAGAGTGTCCAGTCCACCTACAGTATGTCTTTGGGATGTGGGATGAAACCAACCAGAGGAAACCCACATGATCACAGGGAGGACATGCAGACTCTGCACATAAGACACCCCAGCAGAGGATTGAACCAGAGAACCTCTCGATGTGAGGTGGCAATGCTAACTGCTACATCACTGTCGCCGCCCATTCTTATGAAGTAAAATCTTAAAGTAGTAGAATAGTGGTAAAATGCAGCTTAAAGTGTTTTGTCAATAGCATCTTCATGTTAAGTTGTAACCTATTTGTACATTTTACATTGGTAACTGTTCTAGATTTACATTAAATGTTCTCTCACCTGGTTAAGAAATAACTGTTATTAAAATAAAATTACTGTTTTGTAGTAACCTCAATTGTGAAGAGGATACAATCACATAGGGTACCCATGTAAGCTGTATAAAGGCAATTCCAATAATTATTTTGTGTCCAATAGCCACTGATTTTCAGATCTCCGATGTCTAGAATGTGTATGTTTTGTTATAATGGGTGAAACTGCCAGGTTCTTGTTAGTACATTGTAGACTATTTTAATTTGAAAATAGTTGGGGAAGTATGTATATTCTAACCAGTTTAGTTTATTGAGTACATCACATTGACCTGTTCTGTTAGAAGGATGGCAGTGAGTTTAAACTGCTCAAGTTTACTTAAGACTGATATCTACAAGCCTGTAAGGAATGGAGAGGCATCCAGCAGGGTTGGAGGGAGGAAAAATGTATCTGTTGTTTACACTGTTTGATCAGAGTGATAGCATTTTATTTTAACATAGCTAATGTGGATCCCATTTCAATTGGTCATCAATCATAACACATAGGGGTTTGTCAAGGGGGCTTGCTCATCAATAGTTTTGATTAAGGATGTAACTTTAATATTAAATCTTTGGGTAGCTGGAGCTTTTGAGGTGAACACGGGCTTTTTTTTTTACTATGCATTCAGTATTACTTTAGACTATCTGATCCATTTTTCTATGTTATCAAATATATGAATTATATTTTGTTGTAGATACTGAACATAATAGGGTATATTTATCAGTGTAATTAGTGCTGTGTGTAAGTCTAAGGCTATTTTGTAATTCATTAACAAATATATTGAATAGCTAAGGTCCAAGGATGGTTCTGTGATGGATTCCTATTTTTACAAATTGAAAGTTAGAGTACGTGTCTCAAAACATACACTTTATTGATTTATATTTGTTAAGCAGGAATGGACAAACTAAGCTGTCACTGACCCTTAAAATTCCATGAGAGAAGTATTGTATAAGAACTGCTTGAAAATTGTTTAATAACTGGTTAAGAGAAGAACTGCATAAGAACATCTTAAGAACTGTTTAAGAGGATAACTGCTTGGAAACATCTTAGAAAGTGCTGATAAAGTGAACTGCTTAAGAACAGTTTAAGACTTGCATGGGGACTACATAAAAACTGCTTAATAATTACTTGAGAACTGTTTAAGAACTGTTATAGAAGTACATGAATACTGTTTAAGAACGAATTCAGCACTAATAAATGGAAAACTGCTCAAAAATGGCCTAAGGGGAGAATTGTTTAAGAATTTCAGTTTTAACCAGTTTAGTTTTTGAGTGCATTGCAGTTATGTTTTGTGTTAGAAACAATCAGTGAAAATTCAGATGCTTTCTTTTTTTTTTAAAACAAGTTTATTGTTTTAACATATAAGAGAAATATCATAACAATTTTATACAAATAATTAAAAATAGGTATTATTATAATATTCAACAAAACAACTAAAGTATTTACAAAGACATCCACTACAATCAGATCAATTAATTAAACTAAAATACTGTGCTATTGAAATTAGAATTTGTTTAACAAATTTTGTAAATTATCCCATACAATAAAATGTGATGTTTTTCTAGTTGTTCTCATTCTAATTGTGCTTATTTCCATATGACACATTATATTCATAACATTTTTAAATTCATTGAACGAAGGAGGTGTATCTGAAATCCAATTTCTAGTTATTATTTTCCTAGCCACTGCTAGGATAGACCATAACAAGGGAAGCTTAATCTTTTTAACACATTGAGGTACAGGTGTGTTGAATAATATAAGAGACTTAGAAATAATGAAATTATCTGTAAAAAGAGCCTGCAAAAATTCATTAATTGACTTCCAGTATTCTTTCAACTTCATACAGTCATAAAACATATGAGCCCAGTCAGCATTAATTTCTACATTACATCTCTTACATAGATTATCTTTATTATTAATTTTATTCATCATCAAAGGTGTATAAAAAGATGCTTTCTGAAGGTGAGGCTCAAGATAACTTGAGACTGATTTCTGTAATTCTGTAAGGATTAGAGAAGGGTAAAGCATAAAGCAGGGTGGGAAAGAGACTAAAGTTTGCTGTTTGTTCAGCATAAAGCAGGGTGGGAAAGAGACTAAAGTTTGCTGTTTGTTCAGCAAGAAAAGGTTTTATTTTACAAATGATGCCTAATTAAAAGTTTTTGCATAAAATAGCTAACATTGTGATAAAATTTCAGTTGGTCATCAGTTGTAGCACGGGTCTATATTATATATTCGAACGCTTAAACATTCGAAATACTAAAGATCGAACTTTAGTGATCGAACGCTTAAATGTTTGAATATATTTAAAAATTTTTAAAAAAGTAAACAAATAAAACTTAAAGGGTGTAAGCAGGGTGGCAAGCCCCCATGCACCTTCGCTACTTAAATATACCAACTCCGAGATTGCGCTACAGTGTAGGAAATGGAAATGTTTCCATTTTCGCACTGTAGTGCACTGAAGTGCGATCTCTGAGTTGGTATATTTAAGTAGGGGGGGTGGAGGGGGGCTTTCCCCCCTGCTTAAACCCTTTACATTTGCTTTTTTTTATTTTTGTTTTTAAACATATTCAAACATTTGGTAACGGCAGACAAAAACAAAACTGTAAAAAGGCAAACAAGGCAGGCAAATCCAAATACTCCAAGGCAAAGGTTCAATTGTTAACGTATTTTTAATAGAAACGTTTTCGCTCCTGCACAAGCAAAGAGCTTCTTCAGACAAAGTAAAAAAGCGCCAATAACATTTTATGAACACTCATTTATGATGTCACATCCTTAAAACCAATTAATCCAACATATTGGATAGTTCGTTCACTGCACGGAGTTTAAAAAATATATATAAAAAATATACAAAGTATGACATCATTTCCTATTGATCCTAAAAAAGAGGTAATAAAAGTGGTACAGTATAGAAAATTGACCTCAAACAAGGGGTACCATAATAAAATCCTAACACATCCGTCGGAACGTACATCAGAAACATTCAGCAGGCATACCTTTGTGCTTTAACTACATACAAAGGTTAAAACATAAAAAACACTTACAATAACCCAGCTTTTAACCCCAAACAGTTATATACTACCCTCCAACAAAATATATTTCCAAAACCATTATAAACTGTTGTGCAAAATGCCATATTCACAGACAAATAGCGATTGTAAACATAATGGAGAGGCTAAAGGTAACTCTGACCTGTTTAAAGGTACCTAAGCAGAAAATCATTATAATTCTCGAGCCACATAAGGTAATGGGAGCGTTTTAAAAAGGTATCTGTTCCTAATTCCTAAGATAACTTTTATATTTTAGAATAACCGAAATGTTACACATTTCATTCAAACATTTAAGCGTTCGATCACTAAAGTTCGATCTTTAATGATTTGAACATTTAAGCGCTCGAATATATAATATAGACCCTTGTAACACAGAGGAGTTTGACACAGGACCCTTTACCAACAGTAGTAGGCTGGGATTTCCATATTAGGACCTTGGGTAGTGAAGGTTCTTTTTGTAAAATCAGATTGTTTTTTTTCTATCCATCCAGTCTTAAAGTTAGACTATGTGACCCTCTCTTCTATGTTGTGAAAGGATATTTGAATTTCATTTATGTAGTTGTGACAGTTTAGATGCCGAGCATAACAGTGCAGTGCAAACAGCAAATTGAATTTATGTTGAATATGCTTAATGCTATTTTGTGCATCATTAATGAATATATTGAACAGCAGAGGTGCAAGGATGAACCCTTGAGTAATCTCTAATTGCACACATTGAAAGTTGGAGTAATTGTAATCATCTAACAAAATGTCTGTAGGCAGCAGAAGTGAAGCAGGAACTAATAACCACAGAAAATACTTCAGAAATGGTTCACAGAAGGATACCAAACTGACACAACTGTGTCAGTTTTTCTAAACAGATTTTGAGCTATTTCATACTTGCAGTCCCTTTAGTGAGACTTAAAATTAAATTAACTGGTGTACTTAATCCTGATGAAGTCTTTAATGATGACAAAAGTGCTCAATAATTTGTAGGTTTAGAAAAACTAACACAGTTGCATCAGTTTGGAATCCTTCTGTGAACTACAGTATTTCCAAAGTGTTTTTTGTAATTGTAATCATCTGACAACATACCATTTGTTTATTTGTATTTGTTAAGCATTAATAGTTCAACTCAGCTGTCATGGTTCCTTGTCAGACAAGGCTCAAGTAAAGAAATATACAAATATAGTCCCAGAAGACATTATCAAGCACCCCAAATATATCTCATTCCAAAACTTCTACATCTTTTTCTGATTTCTTTTATAGGCAGAGTTCAGTCAATGGATATTGTAATGTAACCAACAGAATTCTGAAATTGGATCACATTAAGATGACTCTCGAATAATAGAATTCTGAAAAATAACATAGCTTGGTCTTGAGGCAATTATGAATTTAGATTTAACTGTAAAGAGAGCACTTTCTTTATACCCGAGTTTTGCTCTGCTCTTGTCTTCAGACCAGTGGCAACTGTGTTGGAGTCTTCATATTTGTCAAGGACCATATTATCTAGAGGCAGATACCTAGAGTACCACATAATGAATTCACTGAATTATGGATCAGTATAAATAGGATTAATTGTCAACTAATATAGCATGTTATGGAACACTGTATTTGTCCCCTGATGACCAAGTGAGATCTCTGAGTTCTAAATGATCACCCTAATAGTAAAATCTCCATTATTTTAGTTTCTGTAATTACTCAACATCTATACGTCCAATGTTGGATATGCACAAAAGTTCCTAGATGTAATAAAAAAACACTCGAGCAGTTAGTAAGCAAACCTATTGGAAGGCATAGTATTCTTGACATAATTCTTACAAGTATGGCTACCTCTTGCACTACTGTTATGATGCCTCTTTCACCAATGAAGTCGGACCACAAACATGTGACCTTCTCCTTTAAACTCCCCTACAGCAAACTTCACTGAAATTAAGTAATACAAGGGTGTCAAGCTCAGCCTATTCTATGATACAATAACAACATTTTCTTCTGACTGCCCAACTCTTACCTTTATATATCAGCAAGATTCACTAAGTAATTCTCTACCCATTTATAAAATGCTTAGAACTAGCAGTTCCTACTAGAAAATCAGAAATAAACCACCCTGGTGGTCCATGACCATAAATAAATTCTACAATAAAACTGACAAAATTATGTAACAGATCAAAAACATCTCTTCTCAATAAGAATATCAGAAGTGATTTGTATAATGTTTAAGGTCTTTACCTCACAGATACAAGGTACAGGGTTTGATTCTGTCCTCAGGTTATTGGCTAGGCTTGTATGAGTCTGCAGCCTGATATTTGCCTATGAACAAAAAAAAAATAAAAAATCCTATTGCACCCAGTAAAGGAGCCCATGAACATCTGACACGAAAGATAAATCCTTCTTTAACTATGTTAAAAAAAATCAGAAAATACTATACAGCATTCTGAACTTATTCATAATGCCGCCTCCTATTCTGATACAATAGATATTGCCAATAAAATTGCAAACAAATTTAGTAAGAACTTTATTCCCAAGACTTGTCTCCAGAGTTCTGAAATATGTGACTCACTTACTCTACCCCAACACAGTTTGCACCAAGTTTTATTTTTTTAGCTTTTCAACAAGTTAACACAAATGGTTTTGTGGATCAGTTTAATAATTTTTTAGAAATGTTAGAACTTAAATGGCAGATTCTTTTATGGGCTGATGTTCACCCAGGTATAAATGAGTCCATTTCTATTAAGAATTTATTAAAATATAACTATTTGAGCACAAACTTGATTAGCTATTGTGTAACTCATGATTTGTATAGCAGTGTCTCTTTTAATTTGAACTCTTATTTAATTGAATTGGTGACTCCATAGTCAGGCACACTGACGTCCCGCTCACCAGACAGAGTAAGGAGAAGGTCACAGTAAGCTGCCTGTCAGGCGCTAGAATCCGCCACATAACGCAAGCACTCAGGTCTCTTAGCAGCAAGTACAAGTACGACTCAGTCATTGTCCATGCTGGTGTCAACGACCTGAGATGTACCTCCTTGGACTACATGAAAAGAGACATTGAGGAGCTCTCTGATTATGTAGCCCAGGCAGGTATGACCCTGACCTTGAGCATATCCTACCTTCACCTAGAATGATGCCACAATACAGTGATAAGATGATCAGCTTTAATAATTGGCTTAAATTTTGGTGTCATTCAAAGGGGATCCAATGTCTGTCTGCCTGGGATGACATGCTGGACAAGCCACGCTGCTTCGCAAGGGACGGCTTGCACCTGTCACCCCTGGGCTTCCGGATATTGGCAAAGGCTCTTGCCACCCCATAGTGCCTTTTTTAGGCAAGGCTCAAATTCTAAACCTACCACCCTAGAACACAAAAAGGAAAAAAACTAAGGGTAATGCTGCTCAATGCCAGAAGTCTCAATCTCAAGATGCACGCACTCAAGGCCCTTCTCAGTATGGAGAACATCGATGTCTGTGCTGTGACAGAAACCTGGTTCAAGGCTCCTGAGAGCACCCCAGCACTATCAGGTTTCACCTCATATCATGCGTTCCGGCCCCAAAATCCGGACAACATCAAGAAAAGAGGGGGGGTGTCCATATTCATAAAGGACACACACACCTCAAGGTTGGTGGCAACGCACGATGCATCGGAGACCATCCAGGTGCAATTAACCACAGGCAAGACTGCTCTGCAATTTGTAGCATGTTACAGGCCACCCTCTCAAACTCAGGAACCTCACATGGCCTTCCTGAAAACACTGGAGGGGATAAATGTATCTCCAAATACCATCATACTAGGTGATTTCAACTACCCGAATATAGACTGGGAACACTACTCAAGCCCAAACACTCTAGCCCAAAGGTTCCTGGAGTTCATAAACTCAAATGCCATGGAACAACTAGTCACCATCCCCACAAGAGGAGAAAACATACTTGATCTCATCATCATGAACATGGGATCACAATGTTCAACACCGAAAGTATACCCCTCACTGGTGAGATCAGATCATAAACTAATCTCGCTGGAGGTCCTCATCCCGCCCCACCTGAAATAAAAAGACCACAGTGAAAAACTTCTCAAAAGCCGACTTCACACTTCTAAAACTAGTGTGGTCTCCTTTAAGGCTCCTGAGCCAGTGGTAAACATTACTCAAACCACTGAATCACTTACAAATGCCTTCTACCAGCACCTACAGGACTGCATGGATCAGGCAATCCCAAACAAAACTAAGACTCTTTGTACCAAAGGCAAGCGTCCAGTCTGGTGGACCCCAGCCATAAACAAGCTCTACAACAAAAGGAGGAAGCTACTACAAGATAGAGCAAAATCCTTGAAAGGTAAGACACCTTTGATCATTATAAGTAAAAAACTAAGAGCTCTCATAAAATCATCCAAGGCAAATTTTGAGAGAAAAATCGCCAAGGACTCAAAAGACAATCACAAGTCCTTCTTTAGCTATGTTAGAAACCTAGGAGGAAACTCCCAGATATGCTCAGAATTAGTTCAAAATGATGTGAAGATTACTGAACTTACCCACATTGCCAACATACTGGCTGACAGGTTCAGTGCAAACTTCTACCCCCCTCCCCCCCAAAAGGAGAGATATCTATACCAGAGGATTGTAGCCCCCCAAACATCTCCAACGCCCAGGTGAGAACTGCTCTCTCCAAGGCAAAAAACACAGCATCCATGGGACCAGATGGTGTCCCCGGCTGTGTTCTCCACAAACTCAATGAGGAATTAAACCCGCAGTTAGGACAGCTGTTTAATCTTAGCCTCACCTCAGGATACGTACCCAAGGAGTGGCGCACGGCGACTGTGGTCCCACTTTACAAGAGCGGTGCCTCCACCGACCCTGGAAATTACCGCCCCATTAGCTTGACAAGCCTTATCTGCAAAGCCATGGAGAGGATCATAATGGAACTCATAAATAAAGACATAGGGAACTTGCAGACTTTGGATCCATCCCAGTTTGGCTTTGTCAAAGGCAGATCATGCCTTTTAATCTTGGTTGACTTTTTCAAAACAGTCACCAAGGCCATTGATGAGGGCAAGGCAGTCCATATAGCCTACCTCGACCTGGCAAAGGCCTTCAACACAATACCCCACTCAGGTATCATTGAAAAACTCATCAGCTTGAATGTAAACCCATACATCACAAGATGGGTTGCAAACTGGCTAAGTGACAGAACCCACAGGGTCAGAGTTGCTGGCGCCATGTCAGACTCAAAGCCTGTCACAAGTGGTGTCCCACAGGGCTCAGTCCTGGGACCACTCTTGTTCAGCATCTACTTTTCTGAAGTACAAGCAAACACAGGAGGGTTATGGCTGACAGTTTGCAGATGACTGCAAACTGGGCGCCATAATCGAAAACACATCTGACACAGATATCCTTCAGAAGGGCCTCACAGAAACAGATAACTGGTGCCAGAGCCATGGCCTAAAGTTAAACGCCAAGAAATGCATAGTCATACCCTTCGGGAAAAACAAGGTTACCCCTAGCTACCATATAGGTGGCAATCCACTGAGCACAGAAGAAGTCATCAGGGATCTGGGGACCCAGGTTGACAGTAACCTTTCGTTTGACACTCATGTTGCCAAAGTAGTTAGGAAAACCTTCTACATTGCCCACCTGATCATGAAGGGATTCACATCTAGATCTAGGAGGTCATCGCCCCTGTACTCATCACTCATTAGACCTATGATTGAGTACAATGCCCCATTCGGAATGTATCTGACCCGACACCTGCAGCAGCTGGAAAGGCCCCAAAAGTTCCTCACCAAAAGGATAAAGGGTCTCAAAAATATGTCTTATGCTGCCCGACTGAAAGAACTCCAGCTCTATTCAGTCGCATACCGCTTGCTCAGAGGTGACCTGTGCCTGACATATAAGGCCATGTCAAACCCAGATTTGATGAATATGCTTCACCTCAAAAATCTAGATCCCTCAGAACCACAAGGGCGGGAGACTTAAACCTTGACACGGTTATTAATAGAACGTGCTGGAGGGACAGATTCATCACCCAGAGACTCCCTATGCTGTGGAACAAAATCCCGGTACATGTGAGGCAGAGCACCTCGCTGGCCTTGTTCAAGAGGAATCTTGACCAATGGATGGGAGATCTCAGATATACCCCAGGGATTACTTCAGTGTCACTGCTTGACAGAGGCACAGCAAAATAATAGGCATAGTTTTCTTCATACTAAAGGGAAAGCCACATAACTATGGGCTAGGCTTATAAATGCCCTTGGGCAGATAGCCTAGTATGAACCTATGAACCTATGTCACCTTGATTAAGTATTAAAAGTGTGATTTTGCAATGGTATTTTATTTCTGATGAACTTCTGGAAGTAAAAGAAATGAAAGCACTAATCTGACTCTTGTGTTTATCATTTTTCCACTCGGCACAGTGCTTTGCCCCTTTTAGTTTTTCAGCTCTATGTATAAAGAATACATACACTGGAGTGAGTCACTTACACCAAGAACAAGTCTTTTGGAATTAGGCCCCAAGTATAGCCATGTAAACTTAATAAAGGTAATCACCATAATGATTATTGTATTTGTTGATATGTATTAGCTATTGATTTGTAGATTTCAGCTATCTAACATCGTTATTATTTTGTTACAATGTGTAGACTTACTGTTTTTGTACATTGTGAACTATTTTAATTTAGAAGCGCTAAGAATGTATTTGAATTCTAACAAGTTTAGCTTTTGATTTGCATTGCTGTGATGCTTTTGGTAGGATTAATGCAGCAAATTTAGATATTTTGCCGTAGCATTACTCAGGTTTTATTAAGATTGATTTCTGCAAGTTTCTATGGACTAGCGAGGCATTGAGCAGGGTGGGAAGGAGAATAAGGTTAGCTGCTGATTGCATTCCTTGTTCAGCAGATAAGAATTTGTTTTATAGAATATAATAAATATACTATTTTCTTTGTATACCGTAGCTAACATGATCAAATTTCAATTTGTCATCAGTCATAAAAACTATGAGCTTGGCATGGGAGATTTGATACTTACTGGTTTTGCTTAAAAATGTGATTTTACTATTACAATTTTGGTTAGTGGTGAAGTGAGTATAGATTAGTTTTCTATGCATTCAGTATTGCATTAGACTGTGTGAGCTACTTTTCTATATTGTTAAATGATAGTTTTGTTAGATTTTATAATTGCTTAAGAGCAGTTGAAAAACTTCTGCATAAGAATGACTTGAGAACTGCATGAGAACTGATTACAAACTGTATGAGAACTGCTTAAGAGTAGAAATGCTTACAAAGAGCTTGAGAGCTACCTAGGGTACAGTTACTTAAAAACTGCTTGAAAAAAGAAAACATGAGAACTGCTTAAGAAGTGCCTAAGAGGAGAACCTATTTAGAAATACTTAAGGGAAGAACTGCTTAACTCCTTAGAACTGCTTATGGTCAGAACTGCTTTAGAACTGTTAAGAGATGAGCTACTTAAACAAGAGAACTGTGCAAGATCGCTTTAGAAGGGAACTGCTTAAATATTGCATATCCAGGGTAAATACTTAACTGCATGAGAATTGCTTGTGAACTACTTTAAAACTGCACGTAAATGCTTACAAATTTCTTAAATGGGAAGCTACTTAACTACTTGAGAACTGCGGAAGAGAAAAAAGTGCTTAAGAACTTATTGAAGACTGCTTATCAACTGCTTATGAGGAGAACTTCTTTAGAGTTGGTAAAGAGCGGAGTTTAAGAACTGCTTATGAAATCTGCTTGAATGACCAGCTTGCTTCACTCACTTGCTTTCATCACTACCACATACTGGCTAAAGCCTTTGCTGACCCCCTACTGCCTTTTCTAAGCAGAACCCAATTGATAGACATTGCAACATAACATATAAATCCAGAAACTGAATCACAATAAGAAGGCTATCCTCAATTGCAGAAGTCTAAACAACAAACTTCCTAAAACTGAGAAACTCCTGCATTTGGAAAACATCCATGTCTGCATTGTTATTGAGACTTGCTTCAATGTAAAGAGAGCACTCTGTGTATACATGTGTTTTACACTTTTCAAGTATTCAGATATTTGATGGCAATTGTGGTGGAGTCTTTGTATTTCACAAAGAATATAGTATCGCTATATATATCCCTAGGGACTCCCAAACTTCACTCAGTGAGCCACAGATTACTCTAGAGAGGCTTAATTATCAATTGAAATCTTGTTACAGAAGACCTTCCTTGTCCCTTGATGATGATGATTTAAGTGTATTCTGTGTTCTAAATGATACCCCTTTTAGCAAAATTCCATTTTAAGTAAGTTTTACCATCCATCAATAAACTGGGACACTTGTGCAGGATATGCGTAAATATCACGAAACTTAATAAACCAAAACTTCCCTGAAAAGTTGGTAAGCAAACCTACTAGAGGATACATAACTTAAGACCTCATTCTTTTAAATATGACTGACTCATGTACTACTCTTCTAGTAACATATCCCCCAGTGATTTCTGACAACAAACTTGTATTTTCCTTTAAGCACCCAAATGCCCCTACAGCAAACCCCACTGAATTTAAGGACTACAAACATTCCAGCCTCAACGTACTTTATAATAAAATATTGAAATTCACTTATGACTACATTGCCAATGACCTTGATACAGCAACAAGCTTTACTAAGGAAGTCTGCACCCATTTAGAAAAATGTATACAGCTAGAAGTCCCTAGCGGAACCAACTGTCATTACCTATTCAAAAGTAAAACACCTAGGTGGTACACCACCACAAATAAACTCTACAAAGAAAAGAAATTCACAGAATATAGCAAATCCAAAGCTACTCATATGAAGTAAAATATTGAAAATATTACAATAAAAAACCTAAAAAAAAATCAGCTCCACTGAAGGAGCCAATTTAAGTTGGTTACTGAAGCAAATGATAATTATAAAGCCTTATTTAGCCATATTAAAAAACTAAGAAACAATACCCTACATGGTTCTGAACTTAAATTATTGCCACATATTCTGACTGAACTGACATTACCAATATACTTTCAAACAAGTGCAGTATCAGCTGCTCTCCAGAGACTTCCATTCTAAGCACTAAAATACCTTAATTACTCAATTATTTCTAAAGACTATTTAAACTGCTAACCAAGAAAAATACTCCCTCTTGGAATCTGGCACGGTTTCTGGTTGCTTAATTAATAGTGTTGAACATGCCCTTTAACCTAAGTTTTCCTATTGGTTTTGTCTCTGTTGAGGTGGATACTGATGTATCAGTCTTAGAAGCCTCACATAAATGAAATGGAATATATTATAGCCGACCTCAAACTATGATATTAAACATGTTATTAGACTTGATTCTAACAGTTGGCTTTGAGAAGGGAAAGTCCTAATAAACTGAACCTGATAAATTTCTTTCCAAGTGTTAAGAAAGTTGTAGATAATAGCCATGTGGTACACAAGGTATATCTTGACTAAGCCAATGCCTCCAACACCATTTCCCATGATGGCATCATAAAGAAGTTAAATACTTTAATAATGGACCCATATGTGGATCAGGGCTGAAAGACAGAAGCCACATAGTACAAGCTGCAGGTGCCTCATCAGAAAGTACACAATTTACCACCAGCAGCCCTCAGAGGCTGGTGGTGGTACCTTCCATTTTCAGCGTTTACTTCTCAGATCTCCAAGTAGAAAGGCAGGACTTCAAACTAACAAATTTGCAGATGGCTGCAAACTGGGGATTTTGTTATGCCACACTCTGACACACAAGCCAATCCCCCAGCATAAGCTGTTCCTAGTAAACCTATCTCCAGTAAGTCCATATGGTTTGATAAACATATAATTTGCACAGTAAAAAAGTTACTAGAATGCTGCATGTAATCACAAAAGGCCTTTAACTAGTTCTAGAATCAAACCTCAGTATTTCATTTTCCTACATTTTCTTTGCTGGCATCCTACTTATAAAAGGTTTCTTCAGACAACTGTTGTCTTACTTCCACCATCCAGTGCACACAATTATGCCCTCTACAAAGTTTTAAACTGCGGTGTTTTTTTTCCATACAAATTTAATTACCTCCTACTCCATCATTATTTTCACTTTCATTGCCCCTGTTATCTCATCCCTCTAAAGTGCCTTCTTAATCTGGTACTCCCCTTACAGAACTCTACAAGATTCAGAGCTGATAAAACAGTCAAGAAGTCATAACCAATATGTGAATGAGTTATTTTATTATAGTGACTGCATTTGGAACAAGCTTCCAAAGAACATTAAGTCATAAGAACATACTAGGCAAGTGATCACAGGGACCATAAGATGCCTAGCCATATACACCTTTAAGCAGGCAAAACTACAAGTTTTGTCATCCTTTTCAAGCACTTTAGAGTTCACCTTCCAAATCTAACATGGTACATGGTAACCCTGGTGTAAATTTGCGTGTACTCATCCAGTCATCAAGATTAACCTTAAAGTTAGCCAAAGTGGTACTTTGTTTGACCTATAATGGTAACTTATTTCATAGGCTAGGAATAAGTACAGTTAGGAACCTATTCCTTCAGTGAGTTTTATTTGTTGATATAGATTTAGGTATTTAGTACAGTGTTTGTAGAGACACTGGCTTTGGGAATAGAAAGGAAATAAAACAGGATTGGGTCTTTCGTGGCTTGAAAAATGAGACACAGTTCACTTCTCAGTAACTGTAGTCCACAGAGTACAAGTAGAGCCATGCTAATCAATCAGGTTAGTTGAAGGATTTAATATCTTTAATGTTCTTGGTTAGAAATTGATGGGCCCTTTCTGTGTTGTGTGATATGCTTGAATTTCTGCATACCAAAGGGGGCATTGTATTCAATGACAGGTCTGATATGTGAAGCATATATCGGTAATATGACTTCTTCGGATCTTAAAGACAATCCCTTGGAAATTAAATAGGTCAGACAGAGAATTTCCTGACTATAATAGAAACACAATGATTAAATAAGAGAGATTTATCTACGCAAGTTTGTACGTCTTTTATGATTGTATCTGTCTAAACAGGAGTATAATTTATAATATATACAAGATGAGAACAATGTTTCAGCCAAATGTTCCCATGCTGCACTTTTTTAATTGAGTTTGAGACTATTTTTGAAAAGTAATTACCCAGTCACCCTAAATATAATAGCAACGAAATCTCTAAATTCAGGAAGAAACTACATTTGCATGATACCTCAGTTAGTTTTTATGTTAAAATGGCTTAATCTTTCATTGCCCCTGTTATGTCATCCCTCTAAAGGGTCTTCCTAATCTGGTACTCCCCTTACAGAACTCTGCAAGGTACAGAGCTAATAAAACAGTCAAGAAGTCATAACCAATATGTGAATGAGTTATTTTATTATAGTGACTGCATTTGGAACAAGCTTCCAAAGAACATTAAGTCATAAGAACATACTAAGCAAGTGATCACAGGGACCATAAGATGCCTAGCCATATACACATGTAAGCAGACAAAACTAAACATTTTGTCATCCTTTTCAAGCACTTTAGAGTTCACCTTCCAAATCTAACATGGTACATGGTAACCCTGGTGTAAATTTGTGTGTACTCATCCAGTCATCAAGACTAACCTTGCCTCTAAAACCAAATTAATGGTATTTACTCCCTCTAAAGTCTCCTCTTTCAATACAAACACATTCTCTATCACTAGCCATAACAACACATCTCTGGAATTGGTGTCAGAGGCCAAATTACTAGGGGTGTAAATTGACAGTCAGCTTAAATTCAATTCCCACCTTCAACTAAATATAAAAAAAAAACATCAAAAACTTGGCATGCTCTACTGACAAAATAGTTATCTCACGCCCTCCACTAAAATCATTCTCTCTACCTCATTTCTTATCCCCTCCCTTCTCTATGGAGCCCCACTCCTAACTAACCTACAATCTTCCCTTAAAATACAACTTTCCTCTTGCTACAACAAAATCGCCAAGTTCGCTACCAGCCATAAGTCCTCCACCCACCACTGTTCTTTCCACAAACTAAAATGGCTAGAACTATCCAATCATCTCACCTACACTCAACTCTTACTCATGCACATAAGCTCATTTTCAGCCCCTCCCTCTGTCCCTCCCTTTCCTTTGCCTTTAAAATGCACCTGCCTGATACTATAGTCTAGCACATCTCTGGAACTCTCTACCACCATCCATTCGTACTATCTCTAACCGCTTTATATTCAAAATATCTCTTCAGTCACATCTAGTATGCCAGTGGGAATGCTCCTGCTCCCACCCCACATAATTTACACTGGCAATTTCCATTTTACTTTCTCTCCTAAGTCATACATCCTTCCCTTGTACTTACTAAGCTATTTACAAAGAATGTATTAGAAAGTATCTCTTAAGTGCAAGCTTCCTAAGATGTAATGGCTTCTCAGTATTTATACTGTATGTTCCTTTTTTACTAGTCTGTATCACCTGTAATGTTTTTCACTAGTCTGTACTATTTGTAATGTTTTGCTCTAGTCTAACTTTTGTAAAAATTGTAACCTAAAACCTTATTGTAACCTTGCTTGTTTTTGGAGCTTTTCGCCCCGGGGCTCCATTGAAAACAGGTTCATCTTGGCCCAATGGACTATCCTGGTAAACCAACTGCAAATAAATAAATAAACAAATCAGATTGCATGTGCCTTGTTACAGGGACATAGTTCCCTCCTGAAATTAGTTTTTTTATCCTCATTAATGTTTACCCGCTTTCTTATTTTTTTCTCAGTTTTCTTCCCATACTTATTTCTTTTATAAAGCATTATTATTCTAGCTGGTAAAAGCATGTCCACTTTTATCAAAATGCCCAATTTATGTCTCAGTTGTAACTACATGTATATCTATGTCATATCAAACATCGTCCTCATGTATTATACTACTGAGGGGGTTAACTGTTTTGCTTTGCATATGCTCATTTTTCATTAGTAAGCTGGGTTTAATACTTTAATACTTCATTTTGTTTCATAAAAAATTGTAACAGTGTAGTATTACTTTAAAGAAATTCTTAGCTTTCTGCTCATTTATTTTTTTTCTATTTGTTGACAGTTATAATATGATTGAGCAAATGCTGACCCTTTTTAACAGAATCCCAAAATAAATATAACTAAGAGAAAACCACAGCTATGTATAAAGTTATTTTTTAAACAAATAAATACAGTTTCCACAAACTGAGTAACATTTACAACATATACCCATGTGTATAAGGGCATAGGCTGTTGTAAATCTTAAAACATATAACTATGTGCATGTATGTACAGTACTGATTTCAGAGGCATGAAAAAATAAAAACTTGAGAGTGAATGTAAAGAACATAATACAGGAAATAGTAGAAGGGGTGAGAGAAAGCTGCATAAAATGGTATAGACAGAGGGGTAAGAGATTGTTAGAAAGTAATGGAAAAGAACATTGAAAGTAGGAGATTTGGAAAGAGCTGGTTTATGTATTTTCTTAATGATGTTTAAGTGCATTAAGTTGTAACCCTTTTGTATGTTTCATATTGTCAGCAGTTAAATTATTTGTTCTTCTAAGTGATCTAAGTAATTAAGAGAAAGTTTAGTGTTTTGTAGTAACCTCAGTTGTGAAGGTAATGAGTCCTTATTGGATGGTCAGATAAATGGAAAATAACTGGTAACCTAATGGGTATTTGATTTCTTGTTATATAATAATATCCACTGATTTGTAGTGCTCAGCTGTCTAGAAGGGTTACTCTTTGTTAGGATATGTGCAATTCTCTTTTTTTGTTAGCAAATTGTGAATTGTTAATTGAAGAACAGTTGAGAAAATATTAAAATTCTCAACTATTTTGATTTTTGAGGGCGTATCTGTCTTATTCTGATTGCAAAGATGGCAAGAAATGTCAACATTTTTGTCATAGCATTGCTTAAGTTGACTGATTTCTTTAAGTAGCTTGCATTGCTTGTTCTGTGAAATGAGATTTTATTCTATAGGCATGCCTAAATTATGAAGTGCTTTTTTATAACACTTAATTTGATGATCTAACACCTAAGAGTTTGTTACATCAGACTAGATCAATAGTAGTATTAATTAAGGATGTGAATTTTCATATTAGATCCTTGCCTAGTGAAGGCCCTTGAGGTGAGCACAGTTAGATTTTTTTTTTTGGGGGGGGCTCAAGATTAATTTAGATTCTGTGAGCCAATTTATCCATTGTGAAAGGACTTCCAAGTTACAGTTGTAGTTATGCAAGTGCAGGTGCTGAACATACGAGTGTAGAGTTATCAGAGTAATAAAATAGAGTTGTGTGTCCAAGACTATTTTCTACATGCCATTAATAACTGTAGTGCATAGCAAATGTCTTAAATGGATCTTTGAAGGACCCCATCTTTTACAGATTGAAAGCTAGAGTATGTGTCTGTAAACATAAATTTAACCTTTTTCAGCCTTGTATCACTAAAAATGTCTAAGTTCAAACAAGAAAACTAACAATGTTAAGTTTTAAGTATGTATGTATTCCAAGTTTTTAAGTATACATCTAATTCTATAATTCTGTACTGGTATCTATATGTGACTGTATATAACTGCTACTGTGTTAACTTGTATAACTATCCACATGTGGAGCTTTTCTCCCCGGGCCTCCGCTGAAAATGGACCTGTGCCCAATCAGACTATCCTGGCTAACAAATGTAAAATAAAATAAAAAATGTGTTTATTTCTTAACATATTTGCATTTTTTAAGCAGGAGTGGTCAAACTGAGCTATCACTGATCTTGTTTTACCAGAGGCTTATCCTTCAGGGTTGCAATCACTAATAAATCATATTTTCAGATGTCTCAGTTCCTACCCTTCCTAACATGCATGCTATTGCCACAAGTGTTGTTGTATCCTCTTTCACAACCTCTAGGAGCAGTATATACAAATTTTCCCAAGGTTTCTACATTTATACTGGCTGAATATAGTACCAGAAGAAATTAACTGAAAGGTAAAAATTTGTAACAATTAAAAGTGATCATACAGGCATGTAGAAAAAAAGGTAATGACACATAGCTCTAGCACTAAACTAAAATGATTAAATGTGGAACTGCTTAAGAACTGTATGAAAATTGTTGAAAAACTGTTTAATAGAAGATCATCATAAGAACTAAAAAGGCGAACTGATTGAGAATCTCTTTTCAAGAGAACTACTTAGGAATTCTGCTTAAGAGCAGTTTAACAAATGCAGGAGATTTACTTAACTGGTAAAAAGAAGGAGAACTGCTAAAGGACCACTGTAGAATTGAGGACTTCTTAATAACCGCTTTAGGACTGTTTAAGGAGAGAGCTTCTTAAGAACAGCTTAAGAAATGCTTAAGTATACAACTACATATGAACTACTTAAGAACAGCTTAATTAGAGGACTGCTTAAGAACTGGTTAAGGAGACAGCTCCTTAAGATGTACTTAAAACTGGTTAGGAATTGCTTAACACTAAAACTGCTATATACCTGCTTAAGTTAAGGACTGCTTGAAAACTTCTTAAGAACAGTTTGAGAACTGCTTAATGAAAGAACTGCTTAGGAAGTGTGGGAGAATTATACAAAAACTGATTAACTGTTTAAGAAAATAAATGCCTAAGAATTAAGGACAAAATTAAGAGAACAGCTTATGAAATGCTTAAGATAACAACTGCTTAACAGAATAACTGCTTAAAAAGTGCTTGAAAACTGCTTAAGTGAATAAGCACTTAAGCAGGAGAAGAGAGTAAGAGCTCCTTAATAAAACTGCTAAAGATTTGCTTAAGCATAGGGAACTGCATAAGAAAAGCATGAGAACTCCTTGAGAACAACATGAGTGCATAAGAGCTGCATAAATAGAAAACTGCTTAAGAACTGTTTTGGACTGCTAAAGTGGGAAACTAGTTAAGGAAAAACTGCTCAAGAACTTATTGAGGAATGCATAGTGATTGCTTAAGAAGATAACTGCTTAATAGCTGCTTAAGATGAGAACAGTTTCAGAACTGCTTATGAAAACTACTTGATGGTACAGTTTGCTTCATTAATAAAGGCATGCACCTTTTGTTCCAAGGCCTTGTTATACTAGCTAAAGCCTTTTCTAACCCCAGAGCCTTATTAGGCAAAATCCAGTTGATGAACATTCTAACATAACATATTAATCTAAAAAGTGTGGTTCTCCAGAGTGCTGGATTTTTTAAAAAATATCTTATTTGGCATTAAGTCACTCATGCATTTAGAAAACATCCACATCTTTGAAGTTTTTGAGATTTGGTTTAAATGAAAAGAGTACTTCTTGTGTACCTGGGTTTTGCAATTTTCATGTCTTTATACTTAATACCTAATGTGGTGCAGCCATCATATTTCAAGGAATGCATTATCTTTATGCAGATCCCAATGGGTCTGCAAATAGAACTTATTGAACTACAGATTACTCTATATAGAATTCATCATCAACTAATAGTTTGTTACAGAATATCATATCCGTCCCCCGATAACCATGTACGAGTCATTTTCGGTGGCCAACTTCCCTTCATTAAACTGTGACACCTATATCTCCAATGCACAATAAGCCACAAAACAAGCCTTAATAAACTAACTCCCTGGAGCAGTTAGTAAACAGACCTACTAGAAGGCAGAGCATTCTTGACTTGATACTTACAATTTGGCCTCTTCTTGCTGCACTGATATGACATCTCCTTTTTCAGTGAAGTTTTAATATAAACTTCTGCCATTCTCTTTTAAACTCCCCAAAACTCCTTCAACAAACCACACTATATAGAAGGATTACAAATGTGTATATTTCAACACACTCTAGAATCAACTATCAAAATTCACTTATAACTGCATGTCCCCTCAAAATGATACAGCAGTGCACCAAGCTTCAGTAAGGAATTCTATACCAGTTTAGAAAAATGCATAGAGTTAGGAGTTCGTACCAGAACAAAGTTTCATTTGAAATTCAAAAAATAAATTAACCTGGTAGTTCATCACCATCATAAATACTCTATAACAAAGCAAAAAAAAAAACCTCTTTTAAAATACACAGCAAGTCCAAACCTTCTATTCTCAACAAAATCTAAAAATATTACAAAACCACTGTCAGGTCCACTGAAGGATCCCATGAACATAGGTTGACCTCTGAAGCCAACTATAATTATAAATCCATCTTTAGCTACATTAAAAAAATAATAAAACAAATTTTCTATTGCTCAAAACTTATTTATAATGACAACTCCTTTTCTGATCCAATAGATATTGCTAATATCCATGAAAACAAATACAGTGCCTCTTCCACTCCCAACACATTAACCCAACCACCTGAAATATTTAAATCCTTCACTCAACCATTTTTTCTAAAGATCCTTTACTGAAAGTGTTAACCAACACCAAAAATACCTCCTCTATGAGACCTGACAATATACCGGATTGCTTAATGAATAGAGTTTAACATGCCATTGCTTGCTCACCCCTTAAACTCTTTAATGTTGTTTAGCTAATGCTTCTGTCCTGATGAGTAAGAATGGTGGTGATGTTCCTGCATATGGTAGTCTTATAAACAACATAACTTACTGCAGACCTCTTGGTTTTACAAGCCTCCTCTGTAAAAGCACTGAACACATTAGAACTTAACTCAAACTATGATATTAAGAATCTTATTAGACTTGCTGCCAAACATACTTTGTGAATAGTAGATAATCGGAACCATGGGAATCATAGAAAGTTCAAGGCTACTAAGTCTTATGACCATTACACTTTCCCAGTTCCCACCCTAGACTGTACATTCACTCTCAAGGAGGACTTGGTCAGTAAATCCTTAAATTAATTTATGAATATCCATCTAATTATCTAAAGCATTACATTACATTTCCTACAGCACACCACATCAGCTAGGTAGATCTGGAATACATGAGCAAGGAAAAGCCTTGCAACAGACAGTGAAGGTTAATACTGTTGTGCATTGCATTAAGTGAATTCATGGACATGTTGAACATTACTGGTATTGACAATCTGATTAACAGTCATTAAATTCAAGATGAAATTAATTATTTTATGAAAATACAGCCATGTATGTTTTTGAGAACTACACATGGGCACATCTGTCAAACTCACAAGGTATGGATACTGGACAAGCACACGTAATTGTGTGGACAAATGTAGAAAGTTAGGGAAAATTTGTACACACTGCTCCTAGAAGTTGTGAAAGAGAATACAGTAACATGTGTGGCAACAGCATACATATTATAAAAGGTACAAAATAAGACACCAGAAAAGATAATTTATTAGTGACTGTAACCCTAAGGGATATACCACAGAACCACAAATGCCAGGTGGAATAGCACATCTCTTACGATGCATAAATTGGATAAGTTGTGAAAATCATAACAGGGGAGATGTATGTACATAGGAGATGTGGGACATGTCATTAAACCTGTACTGTGATGGAATTCTTGTCAGAAGCTACTCATATGGAGGAAGGTCATTAGCAAGTATGTTTGTGAATGAATAATGCCTTGGTTAAAAGTGAGCACAACAACCCCAATGAAAGGGTCATATCCAAGGAAAATTAATCACAACACATCTGTGCATTAAGTCAGTGTCCAGCAATTGTTTCATGCACTGCTTCAATGTATATCAGATGGGAATGAAAAGACTGCCTACTGATGTCACAATCACATGGCATGTGTATTAGATAACAATTTGTACAACACTTGTGAGAAAATACACATTTGAAAGATGTGTAGCAATATTATTTGAAAATGACGAGTGAATTAAGCATTGCACAATACAACTGCAATTGTTGGATCACAACATTCAACATACAGACATTACAATATAACAGCAGGGTTATAGTGAACTGCGAAAGTTGCGAGAGTTGATCTAATAAATATGTTCACAGGCCTATAGCACTCTTGTGTCCTCCACACATTGTCTCTAACCTCCATTGTGGGATAGTCAGCAAAGACAAAGAAATGGGATATTCTTAATAGTTTTTTCCAGAGGACAAGAAACTAGAATTAGCATTCCTAATCCTTGAATAGTGATGCTGCTTTAAATTTACAGTTACATAATGGAAGATATAAATCATATACTAGAAAACCAGGCATGCTTACAAGGGAATACAGCACTTAAGGGATGAAAATCACCCAATAATCAAAAAACAATAAAATACTGATCACCACATCTGTTGAATAATTCAATACAGAGCGTCACTGATGTCTTTTTTTGTTTGTTTTACAGACTCATGCAATGTAGATAATTGTGGATGTGAACACATGCCCATGTAAATCACAGTCTGTATATCTTGCAGTAGCTGCTGACACCACAGAAGAACTCATAACAAAGTTGTTAGAAGGCATACAGTTGAAGGGATAAAATGAGCACTGTGTTCGAAAGTATATGGCTTCCCTAAAAAGGGAGTGTATCCCCGGGGAGATCAAAACCCTCCCTGTGAAAGTGTTACCACCAAGTACTGCACACATCACCATCTGTTTAGTAAGCCACTGCTGCCTGTTACCACTTGATTTTGCACACACACTAAAACAAGATGCACAGACGTATTCAAACACCAGTCTATTTAACTCAACATTCTCTAGACCTGAGTACTAACTGATGATACCACAGAGTAATGGATAACTTGGGCATTGTATTGGAATACACCTGAGACCTTAAAAGAGTGTGTACAAAAGTTGGGGGAACAAAAACCCTTCACCTGTATAAATCTTACCACCAAGTAGTACTGCGCATATCGTATCTGTTAAGTAATCCAGTTCTGTCTGGTACCATTTTCCTTTGCTGACACACACATGCTGAGTACGCACTGCTGGATTTGAACATCTGCCTGTCTCAAGCTACATTCTGCAGACCTGTGCTCTTAACTGATCACGCCCAGATCTCTAAACTGTCCCTCCTTTGGAGGAGCATTCCTATTTTCAGGCCATATCTGGGATGTCCCTATTTTTGGAGGTATGTCTATTTCCAGCCTTGATTTAGCCCTTCATATAACTATCTGAATCCACCTCATGTGGAATTTGTGAACCTCTCTAGTACACACAAACCATACTATATGACCACAATGCTAGTGACAACAGTAATGTAAAGAAAGAGGATGCATATCTTACAATAACCTTTTTTTGTGAAGCAAACATAAATGACCTTGTGTGGTACAATTTTGCAATGCAATTCATTAAAGCCTACAAACTGTACACTGTCTTTTTGATGATGCACTTATATTTATCATTTTTGTTACTCTCTGTTCTTATAATTATGTGTTTCACAGTCATATCCTACATTCCTACTGGAAGTAGGAAGAGTCATGTACTATTTGGTATTCAATTTTTATTCTAATTAGATGTCCAGATTTTTAGCTAAATGTTTCTATTTTTCAGGGGCCTTTGTTTCTATTTTCAATGTCTGCAGGCTGAGAGTTATGATCATGGTATAAAGCAGGTCATATGACTGATGTCATAAAACACACAAAGTGTTAAGTTAAGCTGTGTTTTAAAATGAATATATATGTCCTTTAAGATGGAGGACAAGACTTGGTGAATCAAAATCCTTCACCTGTATAAATGTAAGCACTAAATTGAAATGTACACATCACATCTGTTGAGTAAGCCAGTCCTGGTGGTTATTAGTTGCATAGGCACACATTCATACTAGGTACATGCTGCCAGATTTTAACACTTGCCTAACTCAGTCTACAGCCTGAAGAGCTGTGCACCAACTGCTATCACAGAAGTAATACCACACTTGTCTGAATGCACACATTTGCAGGGATCTTGTGTAGGTTGTTTGAATGCATGTGCTCTCCCTTAAAAGTGAGTATAACACCTGGGGGATCAAAACTGTACTTGTGTAAATGTTAGCACCAAGCTGGATTGTACATACATCTGTTGAGTCAACCATTCCTGCCTGTTAACAATTGCTTTTCTATACATACACTACTGAAGTCAAACTCCTGCTTACTTTAGTCTACATTCCTTACTCCTGTGCATTATTTACTCATGCTATGAAAGATGTCATAAAGCAGTCGGAAAACATATAGCTGAAGGAGCATGCCATATATCTGGAGGAATAAGCAATGTGCTTTGTGAAACAGACACCACCAAGGATTACAATTCACAATATACTATACTGATAATTAAAACATTCTCTCAAGATTACATTAAAGCATGGAGTCTGTTATAACAACTCCTCCTCATAGTCTTATAACTATTGCTTTCTACAGTGTAATGTGACTAAGCGAAAGTAGTACTATAGGAATGTGTCCAAAGGCAAATTCAAATCTTAGGACATGAACGGTCATTTACAGGTACTTAACTTTGGTGTTCAAAGCCAGGTATCACACAACAGTGAAAGTAGCAAGACTAAATGGATGAGTGTTATGTCCATGTCTGTTAATCAATACATCTGTTACTTTACATAAATCACCATGGTGGTGAATGCGATATATGGTTGTAATGCCCTTACTGGAGGGAAAGTCATACTGGACTAACTGATATGCTACACAACAATGCTGTCACAGGTGAAGCCAGGAAGGAAATGAGACTATCATGTGTATAAAATGTCACAAGTAAAGGAAGTGTGCATAATGACAGTCACACAGCTGCTACAGAGATTGAACAGGGAGGCGTTTGGTAATAGTGACAGATGTCACACAGAAGAGCACCACCTATGCATTCCTGATTGCTAATCTGCAGATCACTGCATGATTAATTATTGCAAGTGAGTCCTGTGTTTGTGTGTTCATCACTTAAAGCTCAATGTTACATGCATATGATGTGCAGGATAAAAGCAAGGCATGCGTGCAACTGTTACTGCTATTGAATTTATCAATACCAGTCTGGAAATAGGTTTATAATTATAAAAATTCAGTGTGAAAATCTCAGTTACAAACAGCACTGCACCAAGTACATTTGAAAGGACTCCTCACATCAGGTATACAATAAGTCAATGTAGCATAAACAGTTCTCAGAGGCCACTGATATTACTTTCAGTCTGTCAGAGCTGCTTACTGTAGCACACTGCTCCATGCACATTTGTGCAGCTGATGGCAAAGTATTAGCCAATGCACATTTTTTTTTTACCATAAGGTAAGAACTAGCAGTAAGGTCTGCTGCCCAATGTAAAGTGTCACTCAAATGCTGAGGACAGAAATAAAAATTTATTTTTATTGGCCATTTCTAGCCATGAGAGTGATATTTTAATGTATTTTGACCAGATTAAAGGTGTGAAATGGGGTTGACAGCATAGTTAAAAAAATAGGGAGCAAGTAGATGGTAGGATACAGTGAGAGTAAGTGAGGAATGAGCAGAATGGTGGTGGGACAGGACTATATCAATCCACTTCTTCACAAGTTAAGATTGTACTTGGACAATGAATTTGGGAAATTTGGATGCTTCAAAAAAAGAGACATGAACTTCTGAACTCTGTGTATTAACTAGTAACAACACATGAAAAATTACATTACAAATGTGTAAAGAGAAGACCATAAATGTGTAAATGACTAAATATTCTACATCAGACAAACTTGTAACTGTTTCACTGTGCAGTGTTCCTTTACTGGAGTACTAATTGGAGGCACAGCTGGTTTTATGTGGAATAGTTTCTCATTGCATTAATTCTTTTAATATCTTCAATGCAAACTGATGTGTGCTGAAACCAAGCTTATTTATGTGACTGATGGAAAGGTCTTAAAGTTTGCATTATTATTTTTTGAGTTTTTGCAACAGAACAAAAAGTGCCATTTCTCCATAGACATTGTTGACCACTCTATGCCAACTGTCACACAAAGAATAAAAATTACATATTTAGTTTATAAGACATTTGCTGTCAACATGTGATATGGTGGTGTTGTAACTGACATCATTACAGTTTTATGGGAGGGTAAGTATTATGGAAAGGGTCATACAGAGTGTACAGGAGTAGGTATTCTCCCAAGCATATTTTAGGATAAGTTACAATTGATCATTATACAGCTATGCCACTGAAGCGGTGTAAAGACATGTTTTGCAAACCGTTTTGCTGTGCTCTTCATATTCACTACCCCATTACCTTAATAGCTATGTTTTCTCATGATTTTGCACATGTACTATTTATTCTGCAGCATGTGCATAGAAGTATATTATTATTATTATTATTATTATTATTAGTGAGGTGACCACTCCAGGAGACACATAGGTACCATTGTTGTCAGGGTCATTACCCACAGTCAAGAAATATATTGCAACATTATGATTATAAATTCTATATGTGTATGCAAGGTATAGGGTACATTAAAATGCAAACATAAAAGTATACAGGTAAACTATCCCCTTATATGGATTCAAACCCTGCAGCTCCTTTGCCCTGTCATTCCATACATGCTTCATTAACACATGGAACTATTCAAGCAGTTACAGATAAAGAACTTTTCTGTATTCAGTAATGTCCAAAATGCTAACCATGGTGCACCAATGTCAGTGTTTGCATGACTGATGGCTAAATATCTGTGCATGTGTAATATATTTTTGAGTTTTTGATACAAGATTAGGATGGTCATTCCATAAAGGTCACTGATGACTAGCACCAATGTATGGACAGTGCAATTCATGCAAAGTCTTTTAACCCCAATTCTTGTACTGCTCAAGCATGTGATCATCATTTTGTAAAAATCAACACCATGTTTGTTTCCATGGCCTATCAATTCAACTGAGTGATTTAGAAAGTATAATGAGTCAAGAGTTAATTAACATTTTCCACATGCCCAGAAGGGTTTATCTACACCTTATAAGTACAACATGTGTTATGGAACTTCCATTATGGTAAGGAAGACTGCCATGTTTTCCAAGTGCTGCCAAATAAAGTACTGACAATTTTATTATAGGACTACATAGGATATTTGTTTTTCTTTCAAGGTGTGTATTCTTCCATACAACTGCTCATTCTTAATATGTTCACAAATAAGTGCAATAAGTGATGTCTACCTTCAGTGTTTCAATAAATTCTGTTCAAGTAATCTGAAATGAACTTCATGGGATTGGGCAACATTCCCATTCATGTGTACAGAGTTCTTTAGTATTACGGTAATATGCTTCACGGTTCTACTGAAAATTAGTGAGGTCTGTAGTTTTTGTTACATTCCTCAACTTGTTTATCTGCTTATGATATTTTCTCTGCTTGTTAGGTTTATATTCCTGCATCTGCTATTGTGTTTAGTCTTCTGTAGCTTACTTTGTTTTGGAGGATACATATGGGATAGTACAGTGCTGGTTGTATTGGCATCCTTCTTCACCTCTGTTTAATGTGCAATGTTTTGGATCTTGCAGTGTGGTTTAGACTGTTGGCTCAATTAATCTCCTCACTAGCTACATACTGATATATGTTGTTCCTTAAGTATAAAAGTCTGTACTACTCATGCATGCTATACTGTGTTATGATGGGTCCCCCCTACAGATGATCAAAATTCCAAAAGGCCGATTTTCATATGGCTGACACTGTATGATCGACTTTTGAACACCTGTTACAAACAGGAACACAACACAAAAAATTACAAACATGTTGTTAGCAGGGGGCAGGCTCCTCATACCTCTCATGGGGGGGGCTGCACCCCCACACTCCCTGCTATTTAAATATACCAACTCAGAGATCGTACTTCATTGCAGAAAAGGGAAATCTTCCCATTCTGCGCTGTATAGAGATCTCCTTTCAGAATGGCCAAAATTCCAAATGTCTCAGCCATATGAAAGTTGGCCTTTTGGAATTTCGGTCTGTAGGGGACCCATTATGATATGTGTTTTTGCTTCCATCAAAACTGAGATATAACTCATGTATCTAAAAGTAAGATGTGGTCATCCTCATGGAAGTCTCCTTTCTCGGATGTTGAGATTGAGGGCATAATACAGTCCCTCTATCTACATGGTTGATGGCTCCTGGATTTACATACCTCTGACAAGCCCTTTTGCAACCATGCCTGGAGGCAGGTGGTCAATATCAGTGCTGTTGGTGGCCAGGGCTTATACCACATGGTCTGACATAGCAGCAGTGCCATGATTAAAAAGGCCACTGTCAGACAAAGGCTACAGCATGGAGTAGAGGGCTACTGATGGTGGACAATCTATGAAACCACCACTTACTGTGACAGAAGAGTTCCTGTTAACTCTATGGGATCCAGGCAACTCAGATGAGTGAGTATGTTGCTGAATGTTGGGCAGAAGTGGACCAGACCCAGATGATTTCTACTATTAAGGCCCCAAGTAAGTTATTCAAGTATTTGTTACATCCACCTTTGCAACTGAACGTTACTTGTATGCTTATACTATTTATATCAACTGTGGTGTCTAGGTACATCTAGCATTGAGGTACAATGCACATGGTATGGACACATGTGCATGTATTAGTTATGTATATTAGTCACTTAAATTATAGCAGTTGCATGTGTAGTTGAGTTAAGTTTGGCTAAGGTATTATATGTTTATTTTTTGTGGGTTTTTCTGGTCTCTTCACAGGTGTAGCATTGTCTGGCACCAGCACTGTGGACTTCCTTCCATCTAATATTAGAGGAATGTTATCCTCTGATGAGGATTACAGTGACAAACAGGCACAGTGTGGGGCTTCAGGGGACATGTCAGACATGAGAAGTGTGGCTCCTGCATTCTTCCCCATAGTATGGACACGGTCAGTATACTTAAGCATACCCAAGACACAGACCCCATCTAAGAATGGACAGGTTGACTGGGACTGGTTTGCTCAGGATAGTGAGATAACCCAAGTTACAGACTTGGCAGAATCTCTACTAGCCATCATGAGCAGTAAGTACCACACATGGGTGTTGGCAGATGTGCTCATAGAAGATGTACTTACTATCCTCCTCCTGAAGTAGGTGTGTCACCAGCTGCCACCCAATGTATGTGTAGAGCCATTGTGGAGGCACAGGCAAGTTCCAAGTACTTGGAAAGGATCATACGACTATTGTATGTTGTGCATTCTGACAAATAAAACTGCATGAATCATGTGTGTGACTCTTTGGACAGGATGAATAACAGACTTGACTGTGCAGTGCCTGTTCTGGATCATCTGCTGGGGTCAGGTCAGCATCCATGAGGCTGGTCTGCCAGTACATCATCACATATCAGCAGACATGGCTGTGGATGTGCCATATCCTACTCCTGCAGTAGTAGCACTTCACCTGCTAAACCTGTGATGGGTGTGTCCACACCCAGATGAGGTCATCTACATGGTCATAGCCCTGGACATAATCATTATGACAACTTGTCTAGCAAACATTGTTCATGTTCAGGTGGCATTGCAACTTCTAGTCAGGGTCATGGAAATATAAGTACCACTCCTGGCAGAGGTAGTTCACATGGTCGGGGCTTTCATAATGAACTTGACCATGTAACTTGCATGGCTCACACATATCCAGGATGCCAGACTGTAGTGCTGGTACAAATGCTGTGGCTGTGTCCCTGCAGACCCACATACAGTACACCTCATAGTGACCATGACACCTCACACTTACACCCCACTCTCTTCAAATGGACTTACTCATATGTGGAGATGTTGTCCCTGATAGTACATTCTTGCTATTAATTGATCTCTCTCACTCACAAACTTCTGCTATGTAAGACATGCCCTTCTGTAAACCACCTTACACTGTGCAAATGTTAACTGTGCCCTGCCCATTGCTCAAACTATGACTTAGGGCTACCTCTGTCTGATGCACAGAGTGGCCAGCCAATGCATGATTAGTCAAATTTCTTGTTTTCATTTGGATACATAATCATTATTATTTGTTCAGTCTGTTTATCTTCTGTAGTAATAGTCACTAGCATGATGACAGTGGGACAAGAGGGGCAACTGGTCTGATCAAAACATGTGGGGAGACATGATCAGCCAACCCTGAACTCTTTTGAATGCAATATCAGCTTTTAAAAGTTGGTATTGCATTTGCAGTCAACCCTGAGTTTGTGTGTTCTAAACTGTAGTAATTGCTTGCTATATTGTAACAAGCAGTTTGCTATAATTTAAAAGTAAAAAGAAAAATCTGAGCTCTGCAGCACTCTATGTAGGCAGAGTATAAACTCTAGCAGCATTTATAGCAAACTGTTTTCTACAATTTAAAAGAATACATTTTCAATAAAATATGTTGAAAGAGGGTTGGGGGCAGGGCTCAGAAATGGGACCTGAATGGTTGCATATGGCCACCTGTGCATAATATAAATAAATAAATAAGAACTGCTTAAACACACCAGGTGAAAATTGCATCCAAATAGACCTATTAAAATTGCTTAAGAAATGCTTGAAAACTGTTTAAGAATTGCTTAAGGATTAAATCAGTTTAGCAATTTGTAAGCAGTTTTTAGAGAGTTGCTTAAAAGAACTGCTTAAGAAATGCTTAAAGACTACATAAGGTGAGAACTGTTTAATAACGGATTTATTTATTTTATACATCATGCCTTTATTATGCATCATAGATAGAGTGTTGGTCAAATTTAATTTGGGCATCATTCATAACTCCCAGAAGACTGACATGGGGACTTGATCAATAATAGTTAAGGATCTGATTTTTCATACTACAACTTTGGTTTTAATTGAATTCAGTATTACTATAGACTCAGATAGCATTCTATGTTGGGAAAACATATTTGAATTATATTTTGAAGTTGTGCCAGTGGAGAGGCTAACCATAATAGTGTAGTCATCAGTGTACTGAATCAGTATTGTGTCTGTGTGTATAAGGCTGTTTTGTACATGTTACTAATTAATATGCTGAGTAGCAAAGGTCCAAGAATGTACCATTGATGGACCAATACTTTTTCAGATGAATGGTGGAATATATTGTGGCAATAAACACCTTTTGTTTGCTTATTTATATTTTTAAGAAGGAACCTTACAACTTAGCTGTTATAGGCCCTTTTCAGTGCAGTATCAAAGAACTAAACTTCATAAATATAGTTCCAGCAAAAATTACCAAATGATCTGAATATATCTAACAAAGAAAGGTGATCATGCAGGGATTTTGGTTAAAAGGGGAAAGAAAAGAAAATTAATAGTAGTTTAGCATGCTCTTATAATTTCGTAAGAGTAGAACTGCTTAAGAGCTGTTTAACAGGAGTATTGCTCAAGAACTTCTTAAGAATGCTCAAGAGGAATATGTAATAGAAGAGTAGAACTTGTTTTTAATTTGAGAAGGAGGTGATGAGGAAGTAGTTTCATTTTATATATGAAAATATTATTATTATTAATGATTTTATATTTTAAAGTAACAATGCTGATCATAAGGAGACTTAAAAACTATCAAGGGTAATAATACAGATTTAGCATTAAACATCCTATTGATTAAGAGGCAAACTGTTGAAGAACTGCTTCAGAAGTGTTGAGAACTGCTTAATGAAAGAACTGCTTAAGAACATCTTATACATTCCTTAAAAGGAGAACTACAGAATTCCTTCTGAACTGCAAAACAAGTGCTTATCTTAGAAGACTGCTTACATTTAAGAACTGCTTTAGACCTACAAGAGAACTGCTTAAAACTCATTAAGACAAAATTATTATTGTAAAGTTATGATAGGAAACTGGCATCTACAAACTGACATGATTTGCTAAGCAGAAGTAGATAAATGCTCAGCATGGGATGTACAAAGCTGGAGTAGAATGTTAGGAAAAGTTATGAAAAACATGAAACATTTCCATGTTTACATTAATAATCCAAATCTGGAGTGTGATAAGTGTCATGATGGGAGAGGTGTATAAATGTTAGGAAATACAAAATTAAAACATGGTAGGCAATGTGAAGAGTAAAAAAATGAAATTAAAACATGGTAGGCAATGTGAAACATTGAGATATCCATGTTTGGTACAGCATTTATGACTATTAGTTATATTTTCTGAATTGCATTAATTCAGTAAAAGTTTTGTGACCTACAAACAGACATCTGGTGCTGTCTTATGCTAAACATTAAAGCACATAACATTGCTATTAATACTTGCCATCTAATACACATGGTTTTGTAGGCTTAAATCGTTTTGTAATATTATGAAAAGATTATATGCATGTTGTTGTGTCTTTCGGCTTTTCCCGGTTAGGGGTCACCACAGCGGAACTCCGGTTCGCTAATGATTGGCAGTAGATTTTTACGTGCCAAGTTGCCAGCTCTGATGCACAACCTTCAACGAAGGTATGCCCATTCACCCATGTCTCCACACAGAAGATGCTTTAGCTGAGAATTGAACAGGACAACATCTTACTGTGAGGCGACAACGCTACCGCAGCACCACCGAAGTCCCTCTTCCCATCACTTCTGTCTCATCAAATAATCCTCCTTGCTTCAATACTGTTTCCCTAATCAATATTTCTACCATTAATAACATGCTTGTTCCCTTATGTGTTTCATAATCATTCACAACATGCTCATATTTTTTCAGAAACAACTGCAACACGTAAGGTGCATTAAATGTTTTTAAGTGTTTAAAACATAATGGTCTCATGTGGAACATATTGCAGATATAAACACAATGTGACAAGATTAATGAGGTTACATTTGCACTCATGTTTGGAGATAAAATAATTATGACACACTTGTTTGTCAAGCATGTCATATAACCACATGCAATTACAGAACGATTGCAACAAGCCACACACACATGTACAGTAACCACATTTGAGGAATGTGTCACTATACATTTGTATCATACATACAGGAGTGAAGGACTGCAACTGTCATAACTTATGTGTAAATCATGACACATGAAACATGACCATAACATATCTGTTCTGTATTCCATCAGATTCAGACATGGTATCTGTACTGCTTATTTGCTGAAAGGTTGGCACACAGCATCATAGACTACTGCTAATTCTAGTTCTAAGTTCAATACCTCAAAATATGATTATGCATGTTCTATTACTCTGCCATCAGCTGGACAAGTGAGCTTATCAGCTCTGTGCTTCATGGAGAGAATTAAAAAAATTACTAAAAACAATTATGTGTATGGATTGTACAACTTCTGTATGTCTTAATGGAATGTTGTAACCAAAATATTATATGCATAATTTGCATATATCCTGCAATATCCAAAAACAGCAGTATGCTATCGCTCGTCATACATCATTGCAAAGTTCTCAAACAGGTGAATAATCCTCTCACTCATACCTTGTCTCTATTTTGTACACTTTCAGAGGTATAATCCTTCGACCATAACACTAGCAATTTTTGGCAAATAAAATAACATATTCATTCATAAATCTGCAATATAAAAAACAGCATCTACATAAAGCAATGTGTAGCTCATTTTCTACTGAAGAGCTTTTTTAATGCACACCATTTATCAGACATTAAAAATCTTATGAAGTGTGTTTTCAGTAAAATATTTTGAAAAAAAATCTCCCAGGACACAATTGGTTTCTTGGTTCAGAAAACCTCTGGAACAAAAGGGGCGTAATTATCTTCTAGCTGCTCAGAAGTGAATGAGTTAAGGGGAGAACAGATTCTGACCTGCTTAAGAACTGCTTAAGAGAAGAGGTGTCCGTGAGCTGTCAACTGATTGACAATGGAACTGCTTAAGAACTGTTTGAGAGCTGCTGAAGAGTTGCTTAAGGGCTCATATAATTAAATACTGTTTAAGAACCTTTTAACAACAGCTTAATGTGAGACCTGCTTACAAATTGCTTAGGAGAAGATCTGCTGTAGAACTGCTTAAGAAGAAGTGCTTAGTAAGATCTACTTAAATATAGAAGAGAAGAGATTAAGGGGAGAACTACTTAAGATCTGTTAAGAATATCATAAAACCTGCTTCTTTTTAAATTTCAAAACAGTTAAGGAAGTATTTTTTTGACCTATTTAGTCTTTTTACTGAATTACAATGATATGTTGTCTTAGACAGGAAAGCATTGACTTTAGATATTTTAGATTAATGTTTTGTTGCTGTTTGCATGGCTTCTTTTGTAGTATGCCTAATTGTTTGTTTGCTTAACATAACTAACTAATGGGGTATTAAAAATTTGTTGGCTGTCAGTCATAACACCAAGGATGGTGTGAGTGATTTGATCAGTATTAGTTTGATTAAGGATGTGATTTTCACACTTAAACTTTGGGGATTGGAAGCTCCTGAGGTGAAAAGATTTATATTGGTTTTCTTTACATTGTGTACCAAGATAAACTTTACAAGCCAATTTTCTATGCTGTGAATGCACATCTGAGTTGCAGTCTGTGGATGCGCCAGTGTAGATTCATCAGTGTATTACATTTCTATTGTGTGTCCCAGGCTGTTTTGTCCAGGTCATTAGTATAGTGAGTAGAAGTCATCCAGTGATGGAGCCTTGAAGGACCACTACTTTTACAGATCAAATTTAAAACATTCATCTAACAAGATACCCTCTACCTATCAATTGATTTAATGAACTGCTTCAGAATTGCTTACAAACTTGCTTACTGGATGAACAGCTTAAGAACTTAATTCTTTAAGTGGTGATCTGCTTGACAAGCAGTTTTCAAGCAGTTCTGAAGAAATTAAGAACTGCTTAAAGTTTTTAAGCAGTTCTCAAGCAGGCCTGCACCATCTTGATAACCCAGGGACATATGCAAGAATTTTGTTTGTGGACTTCAGCTCTGCATTTAATACAGTCGTTCTGGAACTTCTTCACTTGACACTCTCCCAGCTTTCCATTCCTGTTTCCACCTGTCGATGGATCACCAATTTTCTAACAAATAGGAAACAGCAAGTGAAACTGGGGAAATTTACATCTAGTTATCACACAATCAATACAGGTGCCCCTCAGGGATGTGTGCTCTCCCCACTGCTATTCTCCCTCTACACTGACTGCAACTCTAAGGACCCCTCTGTCAAACTTATTAAATATGCAGATGATACAACTATCATCAGGCTCATCAGGAATGGTGATGAGCATGCATCAAGATTGGAGGTTGAACAGCTGACCCTTTGGTGTAGTCAAAATAACCTGCAGCTAAAGACTCTTAAAACTGTGGAGATAATAGTGGACTTTAGGAGTACTACTACAATATCATCTCTCCTCTTTGCATTTAATACTGCTGTATCAGTTGTGGAATCCTTCAGGTTTTTGGCATCTATAACCTCTCAGGACTTGAGTTGGAGACCAATGTAGGGTCCATTATAAAAAAAGGCACAACAACAAATGTGCAGTCTGTGACAACTGAAGAAGTTCAGCCTCCCACATGAATTGTGATACAGTTCTATACAGCAGTCATTGAATCTTTTCTCAGCTCATCCATAACAGTGTGGTTTGGATCACTGTTTAATCATGACAAAAATAGTTTACATTGAATAGTCAAGGTCTGCCAAAAATGTCATGGGTGCTAGGTTGCCCTCCTTACAGGACCTGTACTATTGCAGAGTCGTAAAAAAGGCAGGGAAAATCATCACCGACCCTTTACATCCAGGCCACCATCTTTTGGAACTGTTGCCATTAGCCAGGTGTTATGGATTAATACACATCAAAACAATCAAATATGAGAACAGTTTTTTTCCAAAGGCCATCAAGTTCATAAACAGTTAGCTTATTGGGCTGGGGTATTCTCCCCCCCAAGCCTCTGAGGATTCTGCAGTATTTACATATTAATACTGGTTTGTTTCAGAGTTTATTTCAGTATTTTTGCACTTAATTGCACTTTACACCTTGCATGTATATTTACTTTTTTTGTTTTGTCTTAATTGCATGTATGTCATTTGCCTTGTTCTTAATTGTATGTTTGTCATTTATGTAATTCATACTTGGAGAGCCATTGAAACCAGAGTCAAAGTCCTTGTACGTGCACATACTTGGCCAATAAATGTGATTCTGAAAAAAAAAAGAGAGACAGTTTGAGAACTACATCAGGACTGCATAAGAACTGTTTAAGGAGGAAACACTTAAGATATGCTTAAAAACTGTCTGAAAATTGCTTAAGGATTGCATAACTGCTTATGGGGAGAACTACTTAAAACTAATTAATGTGAGAACTACATATGAGGTGCTGAAGAACTGCTCAAGAGGGGAACTCCTTAAGAACTGTTTAAGTACTGCCTGAGAACTGCTTAGGAGTACTTAGAAATGGTTTAAAATGACTTCAGAAATGCTTAAAACTGCTTAAGTGTTAGAACCGCTAAGTGGCTGCTTATCTATTGTTTAAGAGCTGTTTACAATTAGTAGTACTTCAGAACAGCTTATGGTGAGAAATGCTTACAAACTGCTCATGAACTGCTTAAGGACTACTTAAGAGAACTGCCTATGAACTGTTTAAGATCTGCTTAAGAGTACACCAGTTTAAAATTGCTTAAGAACTACTTGAGGACTGTTTAAGAATGGGATAATTGTCTAGGCTTCAAATGACTTGCAAGGACAGTTAGGCTAGTACCACTAACCTATGCACCTATGAACATATAAAGGGGTCAGATACTTAAAATAGCTTAAGAGCTGCTTATGAACTACTTAAAGAACTGCTTACAAACTTTTTAGGACACAAGGAGCTGATTAAGAATTATTAAAACCTGCTATAGAGGAGAACCACAAAACAACTGTTTTAAAACCATATATAACCTGTTTCTTTTTCATTTGAGAACAGCTAAAGAAGTTTTATTTTAACCAGTTTAGTTTTCCCATTGATTTGTGATACATCATCTTAAGCAGGATGACAGTGACTTTGGATATTTTACCTCAATGTTTGATGTGGTTTGCTCTGCTTCCTCTATGAGATGTTTCATTTTAAATATCATGCCTAATATTGTAGTTTAACTTCGCTAAAGTTTTGGTCACATTAAAATTGGTGGTCAATCATAACACCTAGAAGTTGGTCATAAGGACTTAATTAATAGGAATTTTTAAGGATATGATTTTCATACCTGACCTTTGGGGAGTGGAGACTCCTGGAGAAACAGAATTAGACTGGTTTTCTTTGCATTCAGCAATAAAATAGACTATAAACCAGATTTCTATATGGTGATTGCATATTTGTGATTATGTGATGTTGATGTTCCAATTAGTTGTCAAATCATAACACCTAGGAATTTGAAATGGGGACTTCAGCAATAGTAGATTTAGTTAAAGATATAATTTCAAACTAGAACTTTGATGTGGAGACTCCTGAAGTAAACAGAGTTAACTTTTTTTTTACATTCAGTACAATGGTGTACTATGTGAGCCAGTTTTTTATATTGTGAATGCATATTTGGCATATTGGTGTTACAGTTTGTAGCTGTACCTGCATATATGCTGAACATAATTGTGTATACTCATCAGCATATTGAATTTCCATTCAGTGTCTAATGCTGTTTTGCATATTCCTTAACACATTTACAGTGATGGACCGATGACAGACCATTTTTAGAAATCAAAGTTAGGTCATGCATCTGACAGAATTCATCACTTTAATCATTTTTTTATTTAGTTATTGATTTACTTATTTATTTACATAAATTAAACAGTGATAGTCCAACAGGGCTGTCATGGACCTCTTTCTCTGAAGTCTTGTGAGGAGAAATTGCACAGAGTGCTTGAATACATTATCAAACAATCTGAATGTAAGTAATCAAATACAATCAAATGGAGATGTAATAAAAATAAAACAATCAAGGGTAATGACTTAGAGGTTTAGCATTAAACTTCATTTTAAGAAGTGAACTGCTTAAGAACTGTTTAAGTACTGCCTAAAGATAGAACTGCAATGGAACTTAAGAATTTTCTTTAGAGGAGAATGCTTGGGACTTTCTACAGAACATATTTTGAACTATTTGTCTTGGAAAACTGCTTACATAAGAACTTTGTAAGAGCTGTGTAAGAATTGCTTAAGAAATACTGAGGGAGAGAACTACTTAAAGAGAATTTGAAATTATATCTGAAATACTTGAGAACTGCTTATGGGGAGAAACACTTAAGGACTACATGAACATTTTAAGCACTGAAGACCTGCTTGACAATTGAATGACTGCTTGACAATTGCTTAAGAACTGCTTAAGGCTGCAACAGCTTTGATACTGCTCAGCAACTGCATAAGAGCTACATAAAAGGAAAATAACTTAAATCCTTATGAGGAAAACTGCTTATGAAATGTGTAAGAACCAGTTAAGTTCTGTTCAACCACTGCTTGAAGTTTTAAATACAGCTTAATATGAGAACAGCTAACTATGAGAACTGCTTAAGGCTGAACTGCTTGAGAACTGCTTAAGGCTGAACTGCTTAAGAACTGCTTAATATGGGAACTGCTTATGAATTACTAAATATGAGAACTGCTTAAGGGTGAACTGCTTAAGGCCATGCTTAAGGGAGAACAGGAACTGCTCAAGTACTAAAGAACTACTTAAGAACTGCTTAATATAAGAACTAACACTATCCAGGACAGACAGAAATATCAAGAACTACAAAATAAGGCCAAAACCCAAACAAAAGTAGATAAAAAGAGCTACTTCTTAGACATCCAAAACAAGCACTCTAGAAGCCCCCAAAAGTTCTGGCAGGCCATCAATACCCTTCTAAAACTGGGCAAAACCACCTCCCCATCTCCCAACAGCAATTCTGATAATGATACCATAGCTTCAAAATTCAACCATCACTTCACAGAATCTATCCTCACACTATCTAGCCAACTATCCAACAAGAACACTAAAACCACCCCAACTGTAAAACAAACTAACATACCCACCTTCACACTCTCACCTGTACCAACTTCTACAGTTAAAAAGCTACTCTCTATAAACTAAAAACCACCACACTTGCAGCAGATGGTTTACCCACATTTTTTTTTAAATTAGCTGCAGAATCACTAGCCTACCCTGTCTAAATTCTTATAAACCACTCTATTCAAGAAGCCTACGTACCCCATCTATGGAAAGTGTCACATATAATTCCCCTTCACAAAGGCGGAAACTCCTATGAGCTATCAAACTACCGGCCAATTGCTATCTTGTCCCCCCTTTCCAAGCTTCTGGAGAAATGTATTCACACCCAGGTAATGCACTTCTTATCCACACATAACCTCCTCTCCCCCACATAACATGGTTTTCGCCCAAACCCTATCACAACCACTGCTCTACTCTCCTTTACCAATCAGATTAAACAGCTAAGAAACAACAACACATTTGTCTCAGCCATATTCCTAGATCTATCAAAAGCATTTGACATGGTCTCCCATAACGTACTCTTAGACACTCTGTCAGCCTCATCCTTCGCCCCCTATACTACTTCATGGTTTAGAAGCTATCTCTCTGAGAGAAAACAGTCTCCTCTATTACCAACTACTATAGTTGTCCCACAAAGATCAATACTGGGCCTCTACTATTCACCATTTCCACTAACAAACTGCATACTTCCACCCTGCATGCATCACTTATACGGTATGCAGACGATTCCACCCTAATCTGCTCAGCCCCATCCATAACCACTCTTCAAAAGCTTACCCAAGAATCCTTCTGCTCCATGGAACAATGGATTATTGATATCCAACTCATTCTAAGCCCCAACAAGACCAAATTACTCCTTTTTACCCCCAATAAATCCAAATCCACACCTCCTGCATTCATTATCACCTCCAAAAATGGGACCACAATCTCCCCCCTCCCCTCACACTAAGCTGCTCTGGTTGAAATAGATAACAATCTAAACGTTAATGTCCATATCTCACAAACCATCACAAAGGTACATAAACTAGGAACCCTATACAAACACAAACAGTTCCTCTTGGACCAAGCTAGAATCTCCTTAGCCCAAACCCACCTCTTGTCTACCCTAATGTATGCATCACCAATCCTAAATCATATCAGGAAAACAGACCTAAACAAACTAGATTCATGTTACAATAAAACTGCAAAATTCACTAACAACTCCACTTTTAGAATTCATCACTGTCTTGCCCTGAAGCAACTACAGTGGTTAGAAATCCCTCATCTAATTAGCTATCGCCAATTAGTCCTCACCTTCAACATAATAAGGAACCCTCAGAAAAACCCAGCCCTAAACCAATGTCTAAACCAATATTCTGCAAATCGCCCTCTCTGCTCATCCAAAAAAAACCTGCTCTGCATAACCAAAGCCAATAACACTGCAGGGAAAAGTCTGTTCTCCCACACCATTGCTAGGGAATGGAATAACCTCCCCCAAAGTATCTCCTCCGCACCATCCATCTCACTTTTCAAGACATCACTAAAGTCACACCTCTTGTAATCATGGCTCTGCCCCTGTATCACATAAAATCTTCTCTGCTCTCTTCCTAACTTGACACACCTCATCTCCTCACTACTTACCTCAGCTATTCTATACTACTCAAATACTCTCTATCAGGAACTACTATCCTACAAACTATTTCTCATGCTATGACATACCTACCAAACAGCATTATTTTCTAGATTCCATTCCTTCATTTTTATGCTTTGTACTACTAATAGGGAATTTAAAGTTTTGCTATCTATATACCAAGCTTGCTCAAATCAAACTAATGTAAGAAAAATCTTGAGGCTGTATCAAATAACAGGGACTAAAAGAGACAGCAGGTTGAGTAATCTGCTTGAATATCCTGTTGTAGTCCTTTAATGTACAGTTTGTGTGCCACTCTTCTATGTCATGAAGATATATACGAGTTAGGTTTTGGAGTTCTCACATTGTAAGTGCTAAATATATAGCATTTTCGGCATATTAGGTTCATAGATTTGTACTAGGCTAACTGTCCTTTTGGGCCATTTTAAGCCTAGTCAGTTATCCCACGTGAGAATCAAACCCTGTACCTTGTGTCTGTAAGGTAAACACCTTACCATTATGCCATCCTCCCACCCTATTGAAGTAGTGTTGAGTGTGAGTCTAAGGCTGGGCTGTTCATATAATTAATAAATATATTCTAGAGTAAATGTCCAAACAAGGACCCTTGAAGTATTCCTGTTTTTACAGATTTGACAACAGAGTTTTCTTATATACATTTGATAAGCAGGAATAGTACAACTGTGCTGCTAGAGACCCATATCATTGGAGACTCAAGAAGAGCGATTGAAAAATAAAGTAGCAGAAGAAATTATCAAACAATCTGAATGCATATAACAAAGGTGATTATACAGAGATTTAGCAAACCAGTTAAAGGAAATAATAAAGGAAATAATACACGTTTTCCCTTAAACTTAAAACTAAGAAGAGAATTGCTTAACTACTTAAGGTGTGAAATCTTTATGAACTTCTTAAGAACTGCTTAAGGGGAGAACTGTGTACAATAGGCTTAGTAACCACTTGAAAATTTTCTAAAAATTGTGTAAAGAGACAACTTTTTCCAATATGCTTTGGAAATGGTTAAGAAGTGCTTAAGAGGAGAACTGCTTAAGGGGACAACTGTTTAAGAGTGGCTTCTTTTTAATTTGAGTACAGTTGAATATGTAGTTAGATCATAACCAGTTTACGCTTTTGAATACATTGTATGATGGGAAGGATAGCAGTGACTTTAGATATTTTTCATTGTATTGCTCAGGTTTACACAAAACTGACATCTGCATCTTTGTAAGAATGGGAGTTATGCAGAGGGAGGATAATGTTTATTGTTGTTTGTACTGCTTGTTCGGTGAGATATTTTTATTTTCTAGAACATGCTTCATGTATGCATTTTAACAAATAACTTGATGGTCAAATTGTAAATGATCATAAATCAAAATGCCTAGGAGTTTGGCATGGGGTTTTATCAATATGTTTGGGTAAAGATAATATTTTCATATTAGCACTTTTGGGTAGTGGATAATTCTGATGTGAACAAAGATTGATCATCCTTGAATATTAATATTAATATACAGTCTGAGTCCATTTCTTTGTCTTGAATGAATATTTGAATTAAATTTTGTAGATGTCTCAGTGTAGATTCTGAACATAGCGTAGTCTTCAGCATATTGAAATAGTGTTGTTCATGTGTATGTGTAATACTACATTACATGAGTTTTTAAAAAAATATATATTCAACAGGAAGGGCCCAATGGTGGATGCTTTAAGACCCCTATTTTTATAGCTTTAAAGTTATAGTATGTATTTTATGACACATGCTGGGTATATATTATAAAGCCAAAAGCTCTAAAGAGCGAATGCATGTACATCGACACAAAGATCGATGTACAATTATAACAAAACATGTATTTAGTGAAAATCAGAACACCGAACATATTTGGCCAGCAGCACAATCCTGGGGATAAGGAAATATATCTTTTTCCCCACTGTAGTGCAATCTTGGAGTTGGCATATTTAAGTAGGGGGGGTCCAGGGGGGCTTGCCACCCTGCAAAAGTGTATTATTTTAGTTGCATTTAGTTAATTTAAGTATACCCGCATGGTGCTGTTGTTTAAAGAAACACGTTCGGTGTTGATTTTCGCTAAATACGTGTTTCGCTATTAATGTACATCTACATGATTTATGCTTCAGCGAGGCACGAACGAGTGATTGTGACAGTGCCACTGATTTAACCGTAGAAGCGGCAGAGAATATTTAAATTGTTAGTCTGACATGGTCCATTATTTTAGGCAGGTGCATATGGATTTATGTTGGAGTGAGCATACTTGCCTAATAAATGGATAATATGTGCCACTCTATTGTAATAAGTTGAAAGGGCTGCCTCTATTGCTGAAGAATGTATATATGTGAATATGTGGTTCGTTATTTTGTATTTGAAACATGTTACTGAACATGACTTAGTGTATATCTCATCTACTGTTTATATACAACTCTAACATTGCATTCAATTCTGTTTTTATATATTTTTATAGTCATTACAGTACATGGAATGGCAAATGGTCTATGCATTTTGATGAATATAACCATTGAAATTGTATCTGATATTTGTCATCTGATACCCTGTAGGATTTATGCGGCATGTATGAAATTCAGTTTATTTATTGGTGCCGCATAGGGAGAACTGGAAGTGAATGATGTCCTCAGTGTCTACCGAGTGTTACATAATACATTTTTATTAATTATAAATTTCAAGCAATATACCCTACATTGGATGGGGTGATGCTGAATGGGTTTGTGCATGAAAAGAAGATGATAAGTGTTATGCGCATCAGCACTACATATGCAGATACAGTCTTTACTAATGACTGTATGTGATACAAGAACACAACCATTTCTTAAGCTCCAAGTGGATTGTTGTATTAGTGAACTCATGGTTAATATAAAATTTGAAAGGTTCTGATTAGTACATGTGGGGATTTAAATGTTACATATGTTTTTATGCTATCACTTTAAATGGTTTATTTCATGCACGTACTACGTGCTTGTGTAATGACATGTTTCGAAAGGGAGTTAGATTTTATACTGATTAGGTGTGTTTGTGCACATGATGAGTTTGTAAGTATATATAAAATGTCTGATTTTTATTCTGTTTTGTTACATGGTCTGAAGAAGCCACCTGTCCATTGGTGAAAGCTCTAACCGTAATAAATGCTGCTTGTATTTTATATATGAAGAATCCTTGAGTTCTTTGTGCATGCAGAGAGATATCGTGCTTCGTTCCACTGTATGTTTTCTTTATTATTGTACATCACTCTTTGTGTGTCGATGTACTTGTAGTCGCTCTTTAGAGCTTTCAGCTTAATAAAATACAGGACACACACTTTATTTATAGATTTATTTAATCTGATAATCATGAATTATCCAACTAAGCTGCCATAAACCCTTTTCAATGGAGCTCAGAGAGAAATTCCATAAAGTATCAGAAGAAATTATTAAACAATCTAACCATATGTAACAAACAAAGGTGGTTATACAGAGGTTTAGTAAAACAATTGAATGTTATATAAAGTAATGTAAAACTGTTTAAGAGAAGAATTAGCAATTGTCTAAAGGAAGATGTGCTTGTGATCTTAAGGAATTGTTTAAGAGGACTGCTAGTAAATTTCTTAAGAATTGTCTTTTATGAGGAGTACTGCTTAATAACATCTTGTGTGAAGAACTGCTTAATTACTTAATGTAAAAAGTACTTATGGACATCTTAAGAATTCCTTCCAGACTACTTGATAACTGCTTAAGAAATGCTTCAGAACTGTTTAAGATGAGAACTGCTTAAAAGCTAAGAACTTCTCCAGAACTTCTTAAGAATGGCTTAACCCAAACGTATCTTACAAACTGTTTTATGAGAACTATTTCCAAGCTCATTAAGTACTGCTTAAGAAGTGTTTAGGGAGAACTGTTTACAATCTGCTTAAGAATACTACTTAAGGGGAGACGTGCTTAAGAACTGCTTAGGAAATTTTTCTGTGTTCATTTTGATAATTGAGAAAGTATTTGTATTCTAAACAATTTAGGGCCTGCTAGTTGGAACCACCTGCTTATTACCAAAAATCTATAATGCATTTAAAGATGCATTTAAAGATCTCTTTGCTGAATCTACCAGTAGCTGCTACCACAATGGTTAGGAAACTTACCAAACCATATCATGACTAATAGTATACATTTAAGAAATGTTTCTCAGCCTCTTAACATGGTATCTTATACACATATTTCACATGTATATAAATGTGTATGCATTATGTGCATGAATGCACTGTACTGTATGAATATCTTAGTTTGAATTTTGTATATATATTTTTTTCTTTTTCTCAATGCACTGGATCTTTCAATTTTACCCTGTCTGCCTTGACCATTATGTTCTGAATGTTGTTTATGTACCCATTCTATATAACATTGTTGATTAGAAAGATGATGTGTTTTTTGCTCTTTGAGCTCAAGTCATGGCTGAAGAGTGGCAATAGACCAGTCAGATGCAAATGCAAATGCATACAGAAGGGTAAGAAGAAGGATATAGTGTGCGCTGGTTTCAGTGTTTGTTCTGCAAGATAATTGATTTTATAGAACAAGCCTAACTTGTGTACTTTTTGCATAACATAGCTAATAGGGTCATCAGATTATAACTGGTTATCAGTCAGAACACCTAGAAGTTTACCATGGGAAAATTGATTGATCAATACTAGTTTTGTTTAAGGATGTGATTTGTCATGTTAGAACTTTGGATAGTGAAGTTCCCTGAAGTGTACACAGTAGGATTGATCTTCTGTGCATGAAATATTAAGTTAAAATCTTGGAGCCACTCTTCCACATTGTGAAAAAATATCTGAATGTACTTATGCCACTGTAGAGGTCTAAAAGAGAGTAGTGAGGCCAGCTATGTCGTATGGGTTGGAGACAGTGGCACTGACAAAAAGGCAGGAGTCAGAGCTGGAAGTGGCAGAGTTAAAGATGTTAAGAATTGCACTGGGTGTGACAAGGATGGACAGGATTAGGAATTAGTATATTAGAGGGTCAGCTCAGGTTGGAGACAAAGTCAGAGAGGCGAGATTGCATTGGTTTGGACATGTGCTGAGGAGGGATGATGGGTATATTGGGAAAAGGATGCTAAGGATGGAGTTGCCAGGTAAGAGGAAGAGAGGAAGGCCTAAGATAAGGTTTATAGATATGGTGAGACAGGGCATGCAGGTGGTTGGTGTGACAGAGCAATATGCAGAGGACAGGAAGAATTGGAAACAGATGATCCGCTGTGGTGACCCCTAACGGGAACAGCCGAAAGAGAAGAAGAGACTTATGCCAATGTAGATGCTAGACATACCAATGTAGAGCTACCACCATATTCAGAGTTTGTGTTTGTGCCTATGGCCAATTTGTACACATTTCCAAGTACACTGACTAGCAAAAGAACAGTGATGAACCCTTGACATCCACCTACTTTTACCGATCACAAGGTTTAGAACATATTTGAAAACAAAGTGCATTTATTTATTTACATTTGTTAAACAGAAACAGTCCAACTGAACTGTCTACATCCTTTTTCAGTTGCAGCTTCAGAAGAGAAAATTACAAATAATGAACCAGAAGAAAGCCTCAGTCTGGCAATTTGTAACAATCAAACTGACCATAGAGAGATTTTGTAATGGCAATCAAAGGAATTATTAAAGAGTTTAAACATCGCATGGAAAATTGTTTAAGAATAATTAAAAATTTCCCAAGAACTGCATAAGACGAGACTTCTGAAAAACTGGTTAACAACTTCTTAAGATCAATTGATTTTTGAGTGCATCACAGTGACTTTTTTCTGCTATATAAAATGGCACCAGAGTTGAAAAATTTCTGATAGTATTGCTGAACTTTACTTAAGACTGATTAATGTAAGTTTGTAAGGATTGCAGAAACAAGTCAAGGTAGCGACATAGTAAATTCTACTCAAGATAAACTAAAGGTGTTACTGCCCAGTGCTAGAAGTCTCAATAAGGAGCTCCATTCCCTGTAAACACTACTCCCCCTGGAGATTGTTGTTATCTGTGCAGTTATTGAGACATGATTTAAAGCCATGGAAGGCACCCCATCGCTGCAAGGCTATAATGTCTTCCACAAATTTAGACCAGCTACTGCACAAGAAGAGACAGGAGCTGGTAGTGTATTAATCTACATGAAAAGTAAGCACAGCTCTAGACTGGTCAAGCAATATGACATGCTTGTACTACTCCATGTCCCACTAACCGTAGTTTAGGTCTCATACCATATAACTGCTAGCTATTATATGTCCCCATCTATGGCATGGGATATTACTTGAATGTAATGGAGCCACTCACATTTCAGGTCAACACCATATTCATAGGTAATTTCAACTATCCCACAATAAACTTGGATACATACAGAAGCTCTAACATGCAGGCTCAAAGATTCCTGGATCTTGACAATTCAAAAATCCTAAAACAGTTTGCCTGCACACATACTAGGGGTGCAAATAGTCTGTATGTGGTACTCATAAATACAAGGGAATGTTGCACTACCCCTTGTGTAATGTCCTCACTGACTAGAACATACCACAAAGTTTTCACCCTTGAAATAAATATAAAGCCCAAACTCTCAGCAAATCCCAGAACCTTCAAGAACTTTTCCAAGGCTAACTGCCTCCTATTAAACATTGGTATGGCTAAAGAGAACTGATTAAGAACGGTTTCAGAAATATCAACCTAAAACAGAAGCAGATAGTATATAACACTAGACAAAACATTTACATTTATAGGTTCATAGGTAGATACTAAGCTATTGACCCTAGGGCCTATATAAGCTTAGCCAAAAAGGTACCCTGGCTTTTGCCACCCAAGAAAATTATTTTCCTGTGCCTCTGTCGAGCAGAGGCACAGAAGTGATCCCTGGGGTGAATTTCCTATTTCCCATTCAATTATCAAAATTTTTCTTGAGGAGTGCTAATGAGGAGCTTTGTTTGATATAGATATATAGCTTGTTCCAGAATGTGGGAAGTCTCTGGGATAGGAATCTATCCCTCCAGCATGTTCTGTTTATTGTGGTGACAAGGTTTAGGTCCCTAAAGTGTGTAGCTCAGAGGGATTGGTATTTCTTTAAGTGAAGCATGTCCAGCAGCTCTGGGCTTGACATAGCTTTGTACATCAGGCAGAGATAGTCTCTGAGTAGGCAATATGCGATGGAGTAAAGCTGGAGTTTTTTTGAGAGTCTGCGCAGGGCATCTGTTTGAGGCCGGTAATCCTCTTTGTGAGGTATTTCTGTGGCCTTTCCAGTTGTTGTAGATGTCTTGTGAGGTACATACCGAAAGGGACATTGTACTCTATAATGGGTCTAATGAATGACGAGTAGAGGGGAACAATGACCACTTTTTTCCTGGATGAGAAACCTTTTGTGATGAGGTATGCCACATAGAAGAATTTCCTGACTACTGTGGTGATGTGATTATCAAAGGAGAGACTACTGTCCACCTGTGTCCCAATGTCTATCACACTTTCAGTGTTAAGTAGACTACCACCTATGTGATAGCTCATGGGTACAGAGTTTTTACCAAAAGGGATGACAATGCACTTTTTGGCATTGAGCTGGAGGCCATGGCTTTGACACCAGGCAGTTTTCTCAGTGAAGCCCTTTTGTAGGATGTCCACATTGTTAGGAGTTTTGATTATGGCTCCTAGTTTGCAGTCATCTGTGAACTTCATTAGCCAAAGACCTTCTGTGTTAGCCTGTACTTCAGAAAAGTAGATACTAAACAGGAGAGGACCCAGAACTGAACCCTGTGGTACTCCACTTGTCACCAGTCTGAAGTCAGATTTGAAGTCTGCTACTTTCACAGTGTGGGTTCTATCAGTGAGTCAGGTGCCCATCTTGTGACATAGGGATTTATACCTAGTTTAGTGAGTTTAACTACAATTCCAGAGTGGGGGATGGTGTCGAAAGCCTTGCCAAGATCTAGACAGGCTGTGTGAACCACCTTACCCCCATCTATGGCTTTGGTGACTGCTTCAAAGAAGTCTATCAGGTTTAAGAGACATGATCTGCCTTTTACAAACATGAACTGGGTGGGGTTCATGAGTTTGGAGATTACCAATGTCTTTGTTCCATGATGATACACTCCATGGCCTTGCAGACCAGGCCCATCAGGTTAATGGGGCAGTAGTTCCCGGTGTCCGTGGTGGCTCCCCCTTTTTGGAGTGGGGTAACTGTCACTGTGCATCATTCAGTGGACACAAAACCTGAGGTGAGGCTATGATTGAACATGGTACTTAGGTGAGGTGCCAGTTCATTCTGTAGTTCATGTAGAATGCAGCCTGTTATGTTGTTAGGTCCCATGGATGCTGTATTCTTGGCTTTGGAGAGTGTGTTTTTTTTACCTGTTTAGCTGTGATTACAGGAACTTTGCATTCTTCTGGTACAGAGATGGGCCCTTTGGGGGGGGGGGGTAAAGTTAGCACTGAACCTATCTGCTAGGATGTTGGCAATATCGGTTGGTTCTGTATATTTAGTGCCATTGTGCTGTAACTCAGAGCAGATCTGAGTGTTGTCATTGAGATTCTTGACATAGCTATAGAATGCTTTGTGGTTGTCTTTAGAATTAGTGGCTATTTTGTTTTTGTAACTAGCTTTGGAAGATTTTATGAGGAATCTCAACTTCTTACTGAGGCTGACCATGGAGTTCCTCCAATCATGCGATTTTACTCTTTTTTTGCAAAAGTTTCTTTCTTCTTTTGTAGAGTTTGTTTATGGCGGGGGACCACCAGATTGGCTTCCTTTTTTTGGAGGATAGCATCTTGGTTCTGTTAGGGATAGCATGATCCATGCACTCGTGTAAATGCATATAAAGAGCATTTGTGTAGGATTCAGCAGTCGTACCTCTATTGTCCGTCTGCATGGGTGTCGTGAAGTTTGCTACTTCTGTCTTAAGAAGCGTGAAGTTGGCTTTGGAAAAATTTTTTATGGTTTCCCTAATGGGGGGGTGGGGGTGGGCGGGATGTGGATGTCTAAGGTGATTAGCTTGTGGTCGGATCTGACGAATGAGGAATTGACCTCTGGTGTGGAACACCGGTCGCCCATGCTGGTAATGACCAGTTCTAGGATATTGCTGCCCCTGGTGGGGGTGTGGATAAGTTGATCCAAGGCATTGAAATTTATAAATTCCAGAAAAGTTGAGCAAAAGAGTTGGTACATGAGTAGTTTTCCCAGTTAATGGTAGGGTAGTTGAAATCACCCATTATTATGGTGTTAGGTTGTACCCTAATATTTTCCACTGTATCAAGAAATGAGGAGTGGGCCTCCTGGGACATGGTAGGGGATCTGTAGCAAGCTACAATTTGGACTGCGGTCTTGGATAATCCAGAGTTGCACTTGGATAATCTCAGATGCATTATGCTGAGCAACTAGCCTGGAGGTGTGGATATCCTTAATGAATATGGACACGTCTCTGCCTTTAGTGTTTCTGGTATTAATTATAGCCTGGTAATGCAGGGGTACTCTCTGGTGCCTTGAACCAGGTCTCTGTCACTGCACAGATGTTGATGTTCTCCATTTTAAGGAGTGCCTCGAGTGAGTGCATTTTGATGATTAGACTTCTAGCATTGCGTAGCGTTACCCTCAGATTTTGCTTGTTTGTACCTGTTATGGTGGTGAATTTGTCATTTTAACCTTGCCTAAAAAACGGTGGCAAGAGCCTTAGCCAGTATCCATCTCTGGCAAAGCATTGTGGTCTGTCAATCATGTCATTCCAGGCAGACAGATACTGGATCCCCTTAGAATGACACCAGAATCTTAGCCAATTGTTGAAGTCAATCATTTTGTCCTTGTACTGTGGTATCATTCTGGGTGATGGCAGGATGCTACTCAGGGCTAGGGTCATACCTGCCTGGGCTACAAGATCAGAGAGCTCCTCCATGTCTCTTTTCATGTAGTCCAGGGAGGTACATCTCAGGTCATTCACACCAACATGGACAATGACAGAGTCATATTTGTACTTGTTGTGGAGTGACCTGAGTGTGTACATTATGTCGCGGATCCTGACAGCCGACAGGCAGCTGACAGTAACTTTCTCCTTGTTTAGCCATGTGAGTGGAACATCAGTGTGCCTGACTACAGAGTCACCTATGACTACAGTGTTGGGTACGTTGTTATGCCTTATGGGCTGTAGTTGAGTGGCACACTGATTTTGTGAGCCATGTGTCATTTGGGTTGTGTTGGGGGGGGTTGCTTGCGTTTCTGCTTTGGAGGTCCCTGTTGCTTGGGCAGATTTTTATTGACCGCCTCCGTGAATGTAGTTTTGTGTTTCTGTGTGTGTGTTTTGGTGGTGTAGGTTTTGAGGGACTATGTTATGAGTGTGGTGTGGTGCAAGTGTTTGCCCTCTCCTCTTGACTGTCTAGACTAGTCTTGGGTGAGGAGAGCTTTGCTTCCAGTTTGGCTGTATAAGTGCATCTCTCACAGGTTGTAGTGTTGGGTGGTAGGAAGAGAGGGTTGTCCATGTACATGAGGCAATTGCAGCATTGCCCCAAGATGCCCAGATTCATCAGGTAGACCGGAGAAAACACTGGGAGCTGAACCTTAGAAATGCCTGGATAGGTGCTTATTTATTAAGTACTAAAAACTGTTTTCCTCTAGACAAGTGAGGAAAGCTGAGTGCTGTAGTAATGTGTAGCTTATTTAGTGCTTACAATGAGTTCTGAACAAGTGCTGAGCTCAAAGAAACAGATTTGAGTGCTAAAACTAAAAAAACGGTCTAGTTCTAAGGGAAATTTTGAAGAGGAGACTTTATGGCACCGGGAATAGTTTAACCCTTGCTAATCGGCGATGCATAAAATGTATTTATTTTTAACCTTCTCCAAAAAAGATGGCTTGGATCAGTGCTCAAGTTATACAAACAAAGCAAGATTCAGCATGTCCGATTCTAGTCTACGCTACAGCAAACAAGGCATACCAATTTCAGAAAGAAATAGTTCAAATGAGCAGGCACAATAAGCCTTTAACCAGAAACTTCCAGCTCAGAAGGGCAGAATCTACCGTCTCTTCCCCAAAGAGTGCAGCCCACACCTTCTTAATGTAAAATAACTGGACCTAAGCCAAAGTGTGTAAACCTGAACTAATACACTTAAAATAACAGGACACTAAGCCTTCAATCAGCAACTTCCAACTTAGAAGGATGTAAGCTACCTGTCCTGCCACAACAGTGTAGACCACAAACCTTCTTAATGTAAAACAACTGGTCTGAAGTCCAAGTGCTTAAACCAATGGGTTAGAATAACAGTTACAATTTAATCATGCTACTAACAAGCAGTAATAAATGCAACAGAATAAATGCAATTAAGAACTTTTAAGAACAGGCAGCAGAAGCAAAATAAAGTAATAAAGTAGGAAGAACACAAATACGGTAAAAGCTGATGAATAAAGTGTAATTTTTATATAACTGTAGAAAATGAGCAAGCTGATTTAAACAAATTAACCAATTAACCAGTAAAAAAGCTCAGAACTGAGCCCTGTTCCAGCAGTCTTCAGACAAGTTCTAACTGCACACTCCTGCCACTAGGGTGCAGGGGAACCTTCTCCAATAAAGATGGCTTGGATCAGTGCTCAAATTACACAAACAATGCTAGATTCAGCAGGCCTGAATCTAGTCTATGCTACAGCAAACAAGGCGCACCAATTTCAGAAAGAAACAGTTCAAATAAGCAGGCACAGCAAGCCTTTAACCAGAAATTCCCAGCTCGCAAGGGCAGAATCTAGCCTCACCTCCCACAAGGGTGCAAACCACAAACCTTCTTAATGTAAAATAACTGGCCTGAAGCCCAAGTGCTTAAACCAGAACTAATACACTTTTAGAATAACAGGCACTGAGCCTTCAATCAGCAATTCCCAACTTAGAAGGATGTAAGCTACCTGTCCTGCCACAACAGTGCAGACCACATACCTTCTTAATGTAAAACAACTGGTCTGAAGCCAAAGTGCTTAACCCAAAAGGCTTAGAATAACAGTTACAATTTAATCAGGCTACTACCAAGCAGTAATAAATGCAGCAGAATAAATACAATTGAGTACTTCTAAGAAGAGGCAAAAGCAAAATAAGGTAATAAAGTAGGAAGAAACAAATACACTAATCAGATGAATAAAGTGCAATTTTTTTTCTTTAGTAAAGTGCAAGATGAGAAAAGGGAGGAGCAGAAGAAATTCAAGGTTAAGAACCTAAGTGGGTTGGGTCTTCTCAAGTGAACACTAGACTGGGAGGGGTGTCCCAGATCAAATTTACAGTAGGGGCGGGCAACTGCAAAGCCACCAACTATAACACCACTACAAAAATAGGGTGGGGTGGAACCAGTTTCAGGACAGATGAGAACAGAAAACAATGACAGAAAATATACAAAATAATTAAATCAGGAAAAAATATTTAATTCATGCAAAATTAAGACAACGCAGAACTCTAAAAGGTTAAAATGCCAAGATATATACTTATCAATCAGTGATATAGTTCCAGATTGTTTGAAAATAACAGTTCAGCCAAAACACCAGGAATTTCTAACCGTCTATGCAGGAACTTACAAACCAACAGTTTATTTGTTTGAGTGAATTTCATTGATGTGTTGTGTTAGACGGGATGGCTGTGGCACTTTATATGCTTTAACATAGCCAACATAGTGATGAAATTTCAGGTGATTGTCAATCATGATATCTTAGAGTCTGGTATGAGAACTTGATCAATATTTTTGGTTAAGGATGTGATTGTCATAGTAGAACTTTGGGAAGTTGACGCTCCTGTGATGAATAGAAGTAGAATGTTTTTTCTTTGCATTCAGTACCAAGGTAGACTGCTGAGCCACTTTTCTGTGTCATGAATACATATCTGTGTTACATTCTGCAGTTGTCCCAGTGCAGATGCTGAATATAATACAGCAGAGTCATGAGTATAGTGTGTTTGTGTTGTGTGTGCCTAAGGCTGTTTTGCTCATCATTAATATAATGAATAGCTAAAGTCCAGGGATGGAACCTAATGGGATGACTGCTTTTGCAGATCAATGTTAGAGCATTTATCTTGCAACATACACTTTGTTTACTTATTTATATTTGTTAAGGGGAATAGTCTAACTGGGTTGTCATGTACTCTTTGGAGCTGAGTCCCAAGGAAAGAAATTTCACAAATACAGCAAGACAAGAAATTATAAATCTTTATATTTTATTTTTCATTTGTTGACCTGGTTAGTCCCACTAGATAAGTAGCTCCTTTCCAGGGTAGACCTAAGGTGATACATATATACTAAGGTAACTTTGGTCAGGGCAATGCAGAAACTTCCCTTACTCTTTTTAATACATGCTATGGGATCTTTTACATCCACCGGAGCTGCTACTAGCTGAAAAAGCTAGGGATTTGTTTTAATACATCATCCAAAGGATGACGCACTCAGGATACAGTGCTTCACTTATGTTGCAATGCAGTGTCAGCAATCCATCTCCCTGGTGTGGGAATATAACTCACAGATTTCTGCACCAAAGGCAAGTGTGCTACTTGCTATACAACTGACAACATTAATCCACTGTCATTTGTTAGCAATGAAAATCAATGAAAGATAATACAGAGTTTTACCATTAAATCTAAAATTCTTTAAATGTGGAGCTGCTTAATAGCTGTTTGAGAGCTGCATAAACCAGATGAAATTATGATGTCATTTTAATGTAAGCAACTATCAACGTTGATCTGACAGTTATTTAATAAAACAATCAAATGGAATAGCTCAGAGCTTTAGCATTAAATGCAACACTTGTATAGAGGTAAACTGCTTAAGAACTTCAGATTTGTTTAAGAACTGCTAAAGAACTTCATCAGAATTGATTAAGAGGAAAACTGATTGAGAGCTTAAGAACTGATTATCCAGGAGAACTGCTTAACTTTAAGAATTGCTTCAGAATTCCATAAAATTACACAAGAACAATTTTAAGAACTACCCAAGGTGAGAAACACTTAAAACTGCATGAAAAAGTACATCAGGAGTGCTTAAGAAAATTTGAACCACTACTTAAAGGGAAAACAGCTAAAAATTGGCTTAAATTTTTGAGAATTGCTTAAGGGCTGTTAAGAATTGCTTATAAACAGCTTAAGAACTGCTTTAGTTAAGTCATACAAACTGCTTAAAACCTGCTTAAAAGGAGAACCGTAAGAAATGATTAAGAATGGTTTGAGAGGAGAGCATCTTAAGAACTGCTTAGGAATGTCTTAACTGGAGAACTGTTAAACAACTTAAGGGGAGAAATGCTTAAGAAACTGCAAAAGGCAGAACTGCTTATGAACTACCTAAGAACTGCATAAGGAAGTGACTGGTAAGAACAGGTTAGAAACAACTTAGACTTCAGGTATGAACTGCTTAAGAAATGTATCAGGACAAAGGTACTTGAGGAATGTTTCAGAACTACATAAGTGCTTCTGAAAAGAGTTGTACATGTATTTAAATTTTAACCAGTTTAATTTAATTGCAATAATGCGTTGTGTTAGGCAGCATGTCACTTTTGATATTTTGCCATAGCACTCCTCAAAATGTTTTGATGTTGGCACTATTTGTTTAGTCAGATAATCAATATTTTTGACTTGGGCTAAAGGGAAGTCTCTGTGTTCACCAGTGGGAGTGGTTAACACTGAAAAGCCTGCCTGTCCCTGGAGGAGTGGTTACTACGTAGAAGCTGTAGTTTTATTGGCCATTTTGGGTCAATTCTAAACTCCTTGATCTCTCTCTCTTAAAACCCTACAACTCTCTTTTTGCACGGTTTTGCGCACTGAGCAGCGTCGGGCAGCACCACCTAAACAGGTTTAAACTATTCCAGGTTCCACAAAGTCTGCTCTTCACTTTTTCCCTTAGAACTGTTCAAACTCTCAGAGTAGTTACTATATTCTCTTTCTAAAGCCCTGCACTTGCTCAGCTCTTATAAATAAACACTAATTAAAGCACTACACCCTCCTTGACTTCTCATAAGTATTAGGCTCCCGATTGGTCCTTCCTGATCAAGTGAAAAATCAGTTCCTTTCCCTAATCTGATCAGCAAAAAATCAGTTCCCTATACTAATCTGGTATGTCTAAGGGTCAGTTTCAAGGTTACTCTCCAGTTCAGCTGGTGAATCTGGGAATTTTGAGGCAATGTTAAAATTGCCTTATGTACACAGACAACCCTCTCCTCCTTCCAATAAACTCTAATACATGTGACAGATGCAGTTACATAGCCAAACTGGAGGCAGAGCTCTCAACCTAAGACTGGCACAGTCAGTCAGGAGGAAAAGGTAACCACCCACACCACAAATCCAGTCTCACATAGACCTATTGCATCTGCAAACCCAACACATAAACACACAAAAACATACTCGGAGGCTCTAAATAAAAGTCTGCCTAAACAGCAAAGACCTCCTAAGCAGATATCCAAGCAATAGCCACCCCTCAACAATACCCACAAATCACATATCACAAAATCAGTGTGCCTCACAGTCACAGCCCTTAAGGCCAAACAACACACCAAATACACTTGTTATAGGGGACTCTATTGTCTGGCACACTGACGTCCAACTCACCAGACTGAACAAGGAGAAGGTCACTGTAAGCTGGCTGTCGGGTGCCAGGATCCGCCACATAACGCAAGCACTCAGGTCACTCCAAAGCAAGTACAAGTATGACTCCGTCATTGTCCATGCTGGTGTGAATGACCTGAGATGTACCTCCCTGGACTACATGAAAAGAGACAGGCTGGTATGACCCTGACCTTGAGTAGCATCTTGCCCTCACCAAGAATGATGCCACAGTATAAAGAAAAAATGATCAGTTTCAACAATTAGCTAAAGTATTGGTGTCATTCAAAGGGTATCCAGTGTCTGTCAGCCTGGGATGACATGCTTGACAAGCCACGTTGCTTTGCTAGGGACAGCTTGCACCTGTCACCCTTAGGCTTTTGTATACTGGCTAAGGCTCTTGCCACCAGCATAGTGCCTTTTCTAGGCAAGGCTCAAAGGGCAAACCCACCTCCATAGACAACCCAAGGATAAAAAAACTAAAGGTAATGCTACTCAATGCCAGAAGTCTAAACCTCAAGATGCACGCACTCGAGGCTCTCCTCAGTATGGAGAAAATCGATGTCTGTGCAGTAACAGAAACCTGGTTCAAGGGTCCTGAGAGCACCCCAGCACTACCAGGTTATAACTCATACCATGCGTTTCGGCCCCAAAACTCGGACCAAAGTATAAAAGGAGGGGGAGTATCTATATTCATCAAAGATACCTACACCTCCAGGTTAGTGGCACTGCACAAAGCATCGGAAACCATCCATGTGCAACAGCAGGCAAAAGTGCCTTTCAGTTTGTAGCCTGCTACAGAACACCCTCCCTAATACAGGAACCCCACTTGGCATTCCTGAAAACACTGGAGAATATGAAGGTCTCTCCAAACACTATGTTATTGGGTGACTTCAACTACCCAAACATTGACTGAGAAAACTACTCAAGCCCAAACACCCTCGCCCAACGGTTCCTTGAATTTATAAACTCTAACGCAATGGAACAACTGGTCACCACTCCCACAAGAGGGAACATATTGGACCTGGTCATCACCAACATGGGGACTCTATGTTCCACACCAGAGGTAAACCCCTCATTGGTAAGATCAGACCATAAACAAATTTCCCTGGACATCCATATCCCATCCCCACCCTGAGCCAAGGAAATCACTGTAAAGAATTTCTCAAAAGCCAACTTTGCACTTCTCAAGACTGAGGTGGAATCCTTCAAAGCCCCTGGACCAGAGGATAATTACAGCCCAATCCGCAGAATCCTTTACAAATGCATTCTATGAGCACCTGCAGGAATGCATGGATCGTGCTATCCCAAATAAAACCAAGACTCACTCCTCCAAAAACAGGAGACTGGTCTGGTGGACCCTGGCCATAAATAAGCTATACAACAGAAGGAATAAGCTACTACATGACAGAGCAAAATCCCAAAAAGGGAAGGCATCTCTGATCAGTATTAGCAAGAAACTTCGATCCCTCATAAAATCATCAAAGGCGAGTTTCAAAAGAAAAATTGCCCTAGACACTAAAGATAATCACAAGGCCTTCTTTAGTTATGTCAGGAACATGGGTAGAAACTCCCAGATATGCTCTGAATTGTTGCATAATGGTACAAAATATACCGAACCTACAGACATAGCCAACATCCTGGCAGACAGATTCAGCGCAAACTTCTCCCCCCCTTCCCCCCCAAAGGAGCAAATGCCTATCCCAACTGAATGTAACCTCCCTGACATCACAGATCCACAGGTGAAAGCTGCCCTCTCCAAAGCAAAAAACACAGCATCTATGGGACCGGACAGTGTCCCAGGCTGTGTCTTACATGAGCTCCAAGAAGAACTGAACCCTCATATTAAGTCACTGTTCAAACTTAGCCTTACTACAGGATATGTACCCAAAGAATGACGTACTGCTACAGTGGTCCCACTCCACAAAGGTGGTGCCACAACGGACCCCGGAAACTATCGCCCCATAAGCCTGACTAGTCTGGTCTGTAAAGCTATGGAGCGTATTATCATGGAATTCATAAACAAAAACATTGGGAGCCTCCAGACACTGGACCCTACCCAATTTGGCTTTGTTAAGGGCAGATCTTGCCTCTTAAACCTAGTTGATTTCTTTGAAACAGTTACCAAAGCCATAGATGAGGGCAAGGTAGTCCACACAGCCTACCTGGATCTCACAAAAGCCTTTGACACAATACCTCACTCAGGCATCATAAATAAGCTTACCAGCTTAAATATCAACCCCTATATCACAAGATGGGTTGCAAACTGGCTCGGAGATAGAACCCACATGGTCAGAATTGCAGATGCCATGTCCGAATCCAAACCAGTTACAAGTGGCATCCCACAGGGCTCAGTTCTGGGACCTCTCTTGTTCGGTATATACTTCTCTGAGGTTCAGGCTAACACGGGGGAATTATGGCTGACAAAGTTTGCAGATGACTGCAAACTGGGGGCCATAATCGAATCTCCAGCTGATACAAGCATCCTCCAAAAGGGTCTCAGAGAGACGGATGCTTGGTGCCAGAGCCACAGCCTCAAGCTAAATGCTAAAAAGTGCATAGTCATCCCCTTTGGGAAAAACAAGGTGCCCACAAATTACCACATAGGTGGTAACCCATTAAGTACGGAAGAAGTAATTAGAGATTTGGGGACCAACGTAGATAGTAATCTCTCCTTTGATAATCACGTTGCCAAAGTGGTTAGAAAGACCTTCTATATAGCCCACCTTATCATGAAAGGGTTCACATCTAGATCAAGAGAGGTCATTGTGCCCCTCTACTCATCACTCGTCAGGCCCATAATTGAATACAATGCCCCTTTTGGGATGTACCTTATCCGACACCTGCAGCAACTGGAGAGACCCCAAAAGTACCTCACCAAGAGGATCATGGGCTACAAACAGATGTCCTATGCATCTCGACTAAAGAAACTCCAGCTCTACTCAGTTGCTTACCGCCTACTCAGAGGCGATCTATGCCTGACGTACAAAGCCATGTCAAACCAAGAATTAATGGACATGCTCCACCTCAAAAAATCCAAGTCCTTTAGAGCTACACGCTCCAGAGACCTAAACCTCAGCACAAAAATAAATAGGACATGCTGGAGGGACAGATTCATTTCCCAGAGGCCCCCCTCACTCTGGAATAGAATCCCAATTCATGTTAGACATAGCCCCTCGCTCACACTTTTTAAGCGAAATCTTGACGCGTGGATGGGAAATCGCAAATTCACCCCTGGGATCTCTGCTAGACAGAGGCACAGTAAACTAATCTTAAAAGGGTACCTTCTGTGACCTACTTTACAGAGGCACAGTAGGCTAATCTAATAGGGAGGCGGAAGCCAAATATACTCTGGCTAGGCTTATAAATGCCTTAGGGCAGATAGCCTATTATCTACCTATGTACCTATGAACCTATAATGCCTATTTTCTTCATTGAAAATATGTAATGTGGCAGTCAAATTTCATTTGATTGTCAATAACACCTAGCAGTTTGGCATGAGAAATTGGATCACTGGTAGTTTTGATTAAAGTTCTGATTTTCATACTAGAACTTTAGAGATCAGATGTTTCTGGGGTGAACATAGTTGGATTGGTCTTCTTTGCATTCAATATTAAGGCAGACTATGAGCCAAATTTCAATGTTGTGAAAGCATAACTGACTTGCACTTTGCAGCTGAACCAGTGGAGAGGTTTCAGTGTATTGAATTACCATTCTGTGTATATAAGTCTGTTTGCACATGTCACTAATTTATATACTGAGTGACAAAGGTCCATGGATGGATACTTGAGGGCCTACTACAACTGAGATGAAAGTTAGAGAATGCATCTACAAAGATTCACTTTATATTAGTTAAGCAGGAATGGTCCAGATGAGCTGGAGGCTCAAGGAGATAAACTCCACAAATTTAGTTCCAGAAGAAACCATCAATCTGAATATTTCTAACAATGAAGTTAATAATGCAGAAATTTAGTAAGTAAATTAAATCTATTGGTACAGAATTTTAGCATTAATTTTAACATTGTGTAATGTTTAGAAGTATTTAAAAACTGCTTGATATTTAAGAAGCGTTTAACAGACATACTGCTTAAGAAGTTAAAATTAATGTTTAAGAGAATAACTGCTGGAGAGCTTTTTCAAAAGTGGTTAAGAGCCATTGATAACCTGCTTAAACAGTGAAACTGCTTGACATGAGACCTGTCTGAGAACTGATTAAGAAATGCTTAAGCTTAAGAGGAAACTGCTTAAGATCAGCTTGAGAACTGTTGAAGTACTGTCTGAGAACTGCTTTAGAAGTGCTTAAAGGGGAAGTACTGAAGATCTGTGTTCTGCCTGAGAACTGCTAAAGAACATTTTTATAACTGCTTCAAGGAGCTGTTTAAGGAGGTCACTGCTTGGTAACCAATTATTTTCTATTTTGAATACAGGAGATATAGTATTTAAATTTTAATCAGTTGAGTTTCTGAGTGCATCTCAGTGATGTGGTGTGTTCGGAAGCATGGCAGCAAATTTAGTTATTTTGTAATAGCACAGATTAAGCTAACTTAAGATCAATTTCTGTAATTTTGCAAGGATTTGGAGAGACAAGGTAAGATGGAGGTTTAGAATAAAATCTATGCTGATTTTATTTTATAGAGCATGCCTAATTTATGTCTTTTGAATATCATCACCAATATGACTATCACATTGCAATAGTTTTTCAATTATAACACCTAAGAATTTGGCATGGTGAGCCTTCGTCAATAGTAGTTTTCATAAAGTATGTGATTTTGACGGTAGAATTTTGGGTAGTGCAGGCTCCTGAAAAAAGTCAGACTTTTTCTATGCATTCAATATCAAGTTAGACTATGAGAGACTCATTTTGATGTTGTGAAAGGATATGTGATACATAATAGTATAGAGTCATCTGTATAATGAATTAGTGGTGTGTGTGTGTGTGTGTGTGTGTGTGTGTGTGTGTGTGTGTGTGTGTGTGTGTGTGTGTGTGTGTGTGTGTGTGTGTGTGTGTCTAAAACTATGATGCACATCATTAATAAATATGAGTAGTAAAGGTCTAAGACTGGACCTGTCAGTGACCTCTGGATTTATAAATTCAAAGACAGAGTATGTATCTGACAACATACACTTTAGTGTGTGCTTATTTTGGTCTATTTCCCTACACATTTTAAACAGAGTTAGTCCAACCAGGCTATCATAGATCCTTTTCACTAGAGGCAAGTGCACAAATGAAACACTTGATGAAACTGTCAAATAAGCTGAATGAATGAAGATATGAAAGGCAATCATAGGGAGAGTTAATAAAACAATCAAAGGTAAAAATCACAGAATTTTGGCATTAAACTTAATATTACTTAAGAGGTGAACTGCTTAAATGCCTTAGAATTGTTTAAGAAAAGCATAAGGGAAGAACTGCTTAAAACTTAATTTCTTAAGAGAACAACTAGAGAAAAACTCTTAGGAACTGATAGAAAACTGCTCATCAGTGAGAAGTGCTTAGGTCATGAACTGCTTCAGAACTGCTCAAGAGCTATATAAGGGCAGAACTTATTAAAATGGCTTGAGGCTTAGGAACAGCTTGAAAATTTCTTAAGGACTGCATAAAAAAACACCTATTAATGAGAACTGGTTAAGGCAAGAAAAACAGGCTGCTACAGCACTGCTTAAATAGTCAAGAACTGCTTCTAAGGAAAACTGTTAAGAGAATCATTTATATACTGATGAAGAACAGTACTTATTAGGTGAATGGATTATGAACTAATTAAGAGCTGCTTAAGATAAGAACAGGTTCAAAACAGCACAGGAACTGACTGAACTATTTAAGAATAGTTTTAGAATTGCTCTGGAAGAGAACTACTTATGAACAGTTTAGGAGATGCTTGAAAATGCTTAAAAGCTGGTTAAGGGGACAACCACTTATGCTAAAAATGTCTTAATAGAAGAAATGAAGAACTACTATAGAGAATAACTGCTAAAACTGATTGGCAATTGATTAAGATCTGTTTTAGGGAGAATTGCTTCAAAACTGATTAAAACTACTTAAGGGGAGAACTGCTTACAATCTTCTTTCATATTTCTTAGGAGAACTGCTTAAAACGTAAGTGCTTAGGGAGAACTGTTTCTGAATTGATGAAGAAAGGCTTAAGAGGAGAAGTTATTAAAGAGGAGATGTGATCAGGATGAGAACTGCTTAAGAAATATTTCAAAGCTCTTAGGAACTGCTTATTTTTAGTTTAAGAATGGTTGAGGAAGTATTCATATTTTAACTTGGTTAGGTTTTGAGTGCATTGCAGTGATCTATTGTGTTAAGAAAGATATCAGAAAACAGATTTTTTTATATCACTTGTCAAGTTTAGATAAGAACTACTTCTGCATATTTATAAGGATTGCGGATGTATAAATCAGAGTGGGAGGGGGGAGAGGTTTTGTTGACCATTTCACTGTTCAGTGAAATATTTTATTTTATAAATACCTAATTTATTATGTTTTTAACATAGCTAATGTGCTGGTCAAATTTTAATTGGTCATTAAAACACCCAGACGTTTAGCATAGAAGGTTTAATGGAAGTTTTAGTTATAGATATGATTTTCATACTAGAGCTTTGTGTCAAGCAGACTCTTGAGGTGAACACATTGTTTTTCTGTGCATTCAATATTAAGTCAGACTCTGTGAGCTACTTTTCTTTGTGAAAGTATATTTCAGTCACATTGTTTTGTCACACTGTAGATTCTAAACATAATATTGTAACATCAGCAACATATTGAATTAGTGTTGAGTGAGCTGTGATGCATCTCATTCACAAATATACTGAACAAAAAATGATCTCATGAGATCCATAATTTTAGAGAATGAAAGTTAGAGTACATATCTGGCAATATATCTATTGCAAGTAGTAATAGCCCAACTTTGCTTTCATACACTTTTTTTTCACTGTAGGTCCAATGGGAGATAAAGTAGCAGAAGAAATTATCGCTCTGAATACATGCAGCAATCAAAGCAGACCAGGCAGAGATTTAATGAAAGTTTCAGCAGGAAATGTAATATTGCTTTAAGAACCGCTTCAGAATTAATTAAGAGTTATTCAGGAGAACAGCTTAAGCTATAAAAACTGTTTCAGAATGGCATGGGAACTGTGCATGAGTTGCTTAAGGGGAGAACTGCTTGAGAACTACATCAGAAATCCTTAAGCATTGCAGAAACTGTTTGGTATATTTGTACATTTGTACCAAATACTTTGCTATAAAAATGATTTTTTATTAAAATGGGTGGAAGGAGGGTTAAAGGCAGATGACAGGAGCTGGACCTGAATGGTGGGTGCAGGAGGGCAGAAGTCATATTGTGCACCTGGCCACCTGATTTGTATGCCAGTAAAAGGAATGGATTTTTGTTGCACTTCAAAGGAAGATCGTTGGGAGTCTGGATTTAACTGTAATAAGCTGATCATTATAATATAAGGACCAGTTTATTAGAGTAAGGTGTTTTTTTCTACTTCACTTGAGCTGAGGAGGTAGAGCACTGGTTAGTGGTACCAGCATAGGGTGCTGGTTGACCCAGCTATGGTTCTGCTTGAACATACAACTGCTTAGAGACTGCTTAAGCATTGCTAAAGAATGAGAATTGCTTAAGGACCACTTCACATGAGAAATTCATATGGCTTGTTTAACAGACGTGATGCTTAGAAACTGCTTAAGAACTAAGATTTGAGTTAGGTGAAAACTGATTATGAACTGCTTAAGATAATTACATAAGCAGTGCTTAGGAGAAGTGCTCATGAACTGATTACTAACTGCTTAGGAGGAAAACTGTGTAAGTGGAGAAATGGTTAAGAGCTGCTTAATCTGTGGACTGCTATAACAAAGATTTAGAATGGATTAATTCTGCTTTTTTATAAATTTGACAATAGTTGAGGAAGTTTGTAAACTCATCAGCATAGCTCTCAACCTTCCATTTCCAAAATGAGGAACATTAGCCCTCATAATGTGGAACAAATGGGCAAAATGTGGAACACATACTAATGGCTTACTAAATTTCAACTAGAAAGGCCATAGGATGGTTAAATATGCTGGTTTTACTTATAATTAAGATCTTTTAATGAATTAATATGATTCATTTCTATTTACCATGGATTTCACTATAAAAAATTACTAACACTGAATGTGTGACAGTCTTTCAGTGTGGAACTTCGAGGAACTTTGAGGAACATGAACTTTTTAAGACTCCAAATAAGGTAAATTTCTTGTGATGAGGGACACTTGAGAGGTATGTGTATCAGTTTAGTCTTTGGAGTGCATTGTAGTAATGTGTTGTGAAGGCAAAATGGCAGTGAAATTGGATGTTGTCATAGCACTGCTCAAGCTTACGTAAGTCTGGCTACTGCATGGTAATGTACAAGAAACTCAATCTGAATGTATATAACTAATAAAGGTGATTACACAGAGATTTAGCAAACCAGTTAAAGGCGATAAGAAAGAAAGTACATTTTTCCCTTAAAACTTAAAACTGCTTAAGAAGAGAACTGCTTAAGAACTACTTAAGGTGTGAACTCCTTATGAATTTTAAGGACTGCTTAAAGGGAGAACTGTGTAAGATATGTTTAGTAACTGCTTGAAAACTTGCTAAGAATTGTGTAGGAGAGAACATCTTAAATGTGGTTAGGAAATGGATAAGAACTACTTAAGAGCTTCTTAAGGAGAGAACTGCCTTAGTACTGATTGCTAAAGAGGTGCTTCATGTGAAGGGTACTTATAAACTGCTTAAGTGAAGAACTGTTAGAGTTTCTTAAAAGTTCAAAAGCTCAAAACTGCTTATAAATTGTTGACTGTAAGTGGAGAGCTGCTCAAAAATGGCTTAAGAACTGCAACGAGGATAACTACTTCAGAAGTGCTCTGCTGCTCAATAACTGGTTACAAAGTGCTTAGAAAAAATTGTTTATGAACTACTTAAGAACTGCTTAGAGGAGAACTGCTTAAGATTACAACTGTTCAAGAGTGGCTTATTTTTAATTTGAGAACAGTTGAAGATGTAGTTAGATTATAACCAGTTTACTCTTTTGAACACATTGCATAATGGGAAGGATGGCAGTAAATTTAGATTTGCTTTTCATTGTACTGCTCAAGTTTACATAAAACCAATTTCTGCATCTGGTAAGAATTTGAGCTGCGTGCAGCCAGGTGGGAGGGGGATAATATTTACTGCTGTTTCCACTGCTTGTTCAGTGAGATATTTAATTTTATTTTCTAGACCATGCTTCATTTATGTACTTTAACATAACATGGTGGTCAAATTGTAACTAATCATAAATCAAAATACCTAGGAGTTTGGCATGGGCTTTATCAACAGCATATTTGAATAAGGATCATATTTTCATATTAGAACTTTTGCTCAGTGGAGAATTCTGATGTGAAGAAAGATTGCTCATTCTTGAAGTCAATATTAACATACAGTCTCTGCATGCATTTATTTGTCTTGAAAGAATATTTGGATTAAATTTTTGTAAATGTCTCAGTGTAGATTCTGAACATAGTAGCATAGTCTTCAGCATATTGAAATAGTGTTGTATGTGTGTCTAATACTATATGAGTCTTTAAAAATATAATGAACAGTAAAGGCCCAAGGGTGGACCCTTGAAGACCCCTATTTTTATAGTTTGAAAGTTATAGCATGTATTTGATAACATATATTTTATAGAATCTGATAAGCATGAATTATCCAACTAGGCTACCACAAACCCTTTTCAGTGGAGCTTGAGAACTTCTGAAGAATGGCTTAATGGGAATGTATCTTACAAACTGTTTAGAAGAACTATTTACATGTTCATTAAGGACTGGATTAAGAGTTGAACTGCTTAAGAAGTATTTAGGGAGAACTGTTTGCAATCTGCTTAAGTACTGCTAAAGAGAACTACTTAAGGAGAGAACTGCTTAAGAACTGCTTAAAATAAGAACTGCTTAAGAAATGCATGTGTTTATTTTAAGAACTGAGGAAGTAGGGCATTTCAGTAATGTTTTATATTAGGAAGGATAGTAGCTAATCTGTACAATTTGTGATAGTATGCTTAACTTTACCGAAGACTGATTTCTTTAAGTTTGGAAGGTATCACCATTGTAATTTGCTAAAAAATCCCAATTAGCTTTCAGTGCCTCATAGGGACACTTTTTTTTCTAAGTACTCTGATTTACAAGGTTCTCTAACATGCCCTACTTCCTCATTTCTTAAAATAAACACAAGCATTTCTTAAGCAGTTCTTATTTTAAGCAGTTGTTAAGCAGTTCTCTCCTTAAGTAGTTCTCTTTAGCAGTACTTAAGCAGATTGCAAACAGTTCTCCCTAAATACTTCTTGAGCAGTTTTCTATCAGTTCCTAAGAGTTTTTCTCTAGTTGTTCTCTTAAGAAATTAAGTTTTAAGCAGTTCTTCCCTTATGCTTTTCTTAAACAATTCTAAGGCATTTAAGCAGTTCACCTCTTAAGTAATATTAAGTTTAATGCCAAAATTCTGTGATTTTTTTACCTTTGATTGTTTTTTTAACTCTCCCTATGATTGCCTTTCATCTCTTCATTCATTCAGCTTATTTGACAGTTTCATCAAGTGTTTCATTTGTGCACTTGCCTCTAGTGAAAAGGATCTATGATAGCCTGGTTGGATCTATGATAGCCTGGTTGGACTAACTCTGTTTAAAATGTGTAGGGAAATAAACCAAAATAAGCACACACTAAAGTGTATGTTGTCAGATACATACTCTGTCTTTGAATTTATAAAGCCAGAGGTCACTGACAGGTCCAGTCTTAGACCTTTACTACTCATATTTATTAATGATGTGCATCATAGTTTTAGACACACACACACACACACACACACACACACACACACACACACACACACACACACACACACTTACCCCCTTTAAGAATAAAATTACAAATACAAGACAACAGTTGTGTACTCAGAAATACATAAGACAACAGTGCATCTCTAGTAAGCTCTCATTTTTACCATAGGTAAGACAGTCTTTACTAGAATGGAGCCTGCTAGTGGAACCAGCTACCTACTGACATCAAAAATTTATAATGCATGAAAGTATGCACTTAAAGATAATCTCTTTGCTGAATCTACCTGGAACTTCTACCATGACAATGGTTAGGTAATTTACCAAACCATATCATGAATAATAGTAAGCATTTAAGAAACGTTTCTCAACCTCTTAATGTGGTATCTTATACAATTTATATTTCACATGTGTGTAGGCGTGTATGTATTATATGAATGCACTGTAATTCATGCATATCTTAGCTTGCATTTTGTATATATATTATTTTTCCCTCAATGCACTGGATCTTTTAATTTTACCTTGTGTGCATTAACCATTATGTTCTGAATTTTGCTATGTACCCATTCTATATAACATTGTTGATAGGAAAGATGATGATGACATATTTTTGTTCCCTTAGCTCAGGTCATGGCAGAAAAGTGTCAACAGACCAGTCAGATGCAAATACATAAAGAAGGTGAAGAGGAGGGATATACTTTGGTGCTGTTTTCATTGTTTGTTTTGGAACATAATATTTTATTTTATAGCACAAGCCTAACTTATGTGCTTTTGGTATAGTATAGCTAATAGGGTCATCAGATTTTAATTGGTAATCAGGCACAGCACCTAGAAATTTACCATGGGAAACTTGAATGATCATTACTAGTTTTGTTTAAGGATGTGATTTTTCATGTTAGAACTTTGGATAGTGAAGTTCCCTGAAGTGAACACAGTAGGATTGATATTCTGTGCATTAAATATTAAGTTTAACTCTGAGAGCTACTCTTCTATGTTCTGAAAGGATATCAGAGGAAACCAGAAGAAATTATGAAGCAATTTTAATGTATGCAAATATCAAAGCTGATCTGACAGTTACTTAATGAAACAATCAAATGAAATGGCTCAGAGTTTTGGCATTGAATGCAACACTGATTTAGAGATAAACAAATCTGAAGTTCTTAAGCAGTTTAAGAACTACTTAAATGGAAGAACTGCTAAAGAACATCAGAACTGTTTAAGAGTAGAACTGATTGAAAACCAATTATCCTGGAGAACTGCTTAACTATAAGAAAAGCTTCAGAGTTACACACAGAATTACATAAAACTGTTTAAGAACTACCAAAAGTGAGAAACACTTAAAACTGTATGAAACATACATCAGAACTGCTTAATAAATTTTCAAGCACTACTTAAAGGGAGAACAGCTAAACATCTGCTTTGCAATTGTTTGAGAGTTGCTTAAGGGCTAAGAATTGCAGGTTTAGAATTGCTTATGAACTGCTTAAGAACTGCTTTTGTTTTAAGTAATACAAACTGCTTAATACCTGCTTAAGACAGAACTGTTTAAGTTGAGAATAAGAATAGGTTGATAGGAGAGCAGCTTAAGAACTGTTCAGGAACTTCTTCACTGGAAAACTGCTTAAGAATAACTTAAAGAGGAGAAATGCTTAAGAAATTGCATAAAGGCAGAACTGCTTATGAACTAAGAACTGCATAAAAGTGACTGCTAACATACTGATTATGAACTGCTTAACACAAGAACCATTTTAAAACAACTTGGACTTCAGGTATGAACTGCTGAAGAACTACTTAAGAATGCTTAAAGACTAAAATCTTTAACAGCTGCTTAAGAATTGCTTATGGGAAAAACTGCTTATGACCTGCTTAAAGACCGCATAAGGTGCGAAATGTTTAAGAACCTCTTAAGAGTAGAGCTATTTAAAAATGCTTAAGAACATGAGAACTGCTCAAGGGTAAAATGTTTAAAATTACTTATGACCTGCTTAAGAACTGTATCAAAACAGAGCTGCTTAAGTAATGTTTCAGAACTACACAAGTGCTTCTGAGAACAGTTGTAGAAGTAATTACATTTTAACAAGTTTAATCTTTTGAGTTAATTGCAGTAATGTGTTATGTTAGGCAGCATGGCAGTTACTTTGAATATTTTGACATAGCATGCTTCACAGTTTGTTTGCACTCCTTGTTTAGTGAGATAATGCCTATTGTTTCATTGAAAATATGTAATGCTGCAGTCAAATTTCATTTTGTTGTCAATAACACCTAGCAGTTTGGCATGAGAGACTGGATCACTAGTAATTTTGATTAAAGATCTGATTTTCATACTAGAACTTCAGGGATTAGATGTTTCTGAGGTGAACACAGTTAGATTGATGGCCTTTGTATTAAGTATTGAGGCAGACTATGTGCCAGGTTTGAATGTTGTGAAAGCATAGCTGACTTGCACTTTGTAGTTGTACCACTGAAGATACTGATCACAGTGAAAAGACTTAAGTGAATTGAATTACCATTGTGTGTATGTATACGGCTATTTGTACACATCACTAATTCATATACTGAGTGGCAAAGGTCCATGAATGGATACTTGAGGGACTATTACATTTTGACATGAAAGTTAGAGAATGTATCTACAAAGATGCACTTTATGTTAAGGAGGAGTGGTCCAGATGAGCTGTTGTTGACACTTCACAGTGGAGGCTCAAGGAGAGAAATTCCACAAATATAGTTCCAGAAGAAATTATCAATCTGAGTATTTCTAACAATGAAGTTGATGATGCAGAAATTAAACTTATTAGTACAGAATTTTAGCAATAATCTGAAAATTCTTTAAGCATGTTTAGAATAACTGCTTGAGAGCTTTTTAAAAAGTAGGTAAGATCTGTTTATGACCTGATTAAATAGGGGAACTTCTTAACATGAGACCTGTTTGAGAACTGGCTAAGAATTACTTAAGCTTAAGAGGAGAACTGTTTAAGGACAGTCTGAGAACTGCTTAAGAAGTGCTTAAAGGGAGAATTATTGAACTGGTAAAGAACGCTTTCTGAACTGCTACAATGAACTGTTTAAAGAGATCACTGCTTAGTAACCAATTATTTTCTAATTTGTACACAGCTGATGTAGTATTTAAATTTTAATCAGTTGAGTTTTTGAGTGCATCTCAGTGATATTTTGTGTTAGGAAGCATGGCAGCAAATGTAGATATTTTGCAATTGCACAGCTTAAGCTAACTTAGGAGCCATGACCTGAGCTCAAACAGCAAAAAGTACATCATCTTTTTACTGAACAATGTTATACAGAACTGCTTAAAACTGTTAAGAACTGAAAAACAGGAGAAATGTTAAATAACTAAGTGGAGACCTGCTTAAGAACTGCTTGAGCACAGTAGTGTAGCTAGGATAAGAGAGGGGGAACTGCGACAAGTGCAAAGTGTTGGCCAATGCCATCAACTGGATCTCTCTTTAATGCAATACTACTTGTTAAAAGCCAGTATTGCATTTGCAGTCAAACCTGAGAACTTACTATGATGTGGCAAGCATATTGCTACAGTTTAAAAGAAAAATAAATACATTTTTACCTACAACCTGAGTGCTAAAAATTTCTACATATGTAGCAAGAATTTGCTACAGTTTAAAATAACATTTTTAAACTAAAACATGAGTCATAGTGCTCCATGCAGGCAGGGTATACATTGTAGGAAACTGGTATATTTGTACATTTGTAACAAACAGTTTGCTATAGTTTAAAATAAGAATTTTTTTATTAAAATGTGTGGAAAGAGGGTTAAGAGCAGGTGACAGATGCTGGACCTAAATGGTGGGTGCAGGAGGGAGGGAGGCATCTTTTGCATCTGGAGACCTGATTTGTATGCCAGGAGGAGGAATGGACATTTTTACACTTTAATGGAAAACCTGTGAATTAGGCCTAATTGTAAGAAGATGATCATTACAATGTAGAATCAGCTTATTACAGTAAAGTGTTTTTTTTTCTATTGCTCTTCACTTGAAGAGTTGAGGAGGTAAGGTACTGGTTAGTGGTATCAGCACAGGGTGCTGGTTGACCAGCTAATCTTTTGCTTGAACATGCAACTGCTTACAAACTGCTTAAGAATGAGAATTGCTTAAGGACTGCTTAAAGTGAGAAATTCTTAAGGCCTACTTAACAGAAAGGATGCTTAGAAACTGCTTAAAAACTATTTAAGATTTGAGTGAGGGTATGAGGATATTAGATAGTCTGTGCTAGCATGACTGGCTGAAATTTTGTAAACTGGAAATAATTCTAAATTACCCTGTGTTACATATGCCAGCATGACTATCTATAATTTTGTAAATAAGTTTATGTCTTTTGATTATCACTCTGATTTATGCAAGATGTTGAATATCAAATGGTCTTCTTCTGGCTGATCAAATGTACATGCTTTTCTTTTAAAGATAACTCTGAATATATGTTATGCCACAGTCAACTGACCTAGATGTGATGTCATTGTGTGCCAGAGCTGCGAGAATAGAATTGTCACTGCATCTATTTGCTTACTTTCCAAAGTCTGATATGATAGAGTAGAATTATCATAGCAGCTTCCCGTTAATTTGTTTTTACAAAATCTGCTATAAAAGCAGTTTCTGAGTAAGTTGTTCAGTAGTTCATTTTAAGAGCTCTTCAACAGTAGTAGTCCTGTTGTTTCCAGAGTAGTAGTTGCTGTCACTGAGAACAGATAATAGCCTGGAGTGCGGACATAATTCCTCATTTTGCCTTGCAGAATTAAGAGTATAATCCCGCCTTGCTGAGTTATTTAGATTAGATAGGGGCAATTAATCTTCAGATAGTCAGGGAACTACAGCTAGCTATAGGTTTTCTAAAAATCAGTGCAAGATCTATCCTACAGTATTTTCATATTTCCTGTGTGTGAAACTCTGTTGTTTATTGTATTGAGTTATTCAGTATTTAGATGTCTTAAATCCTTTTATTATTAAATGTTTCACTACTTCACACTGTGGCTGCTTATTTAGTGAATATTTTTAATAACTTGAGTGTGTTTACGCTTATTGTGATAACACCAGGACCCCCCTGAAAAGCCTTACTGCTTGGATGCATGCTACCATTTGTTTCACTATCTATTTTACCCAATATAATTGAACACCCCTTTTGAAGGGTATTTGACTGGTGGCAGCCTTTACCTTGCAGTTTGGGCAAAGACATACAATAGGCAAAATTTGTGTCAGTCTTTCCCAAGAGTGCCTGTATGTGTGAATATCAATCATTTAAAAGTGAGTGTGTCAGATATTAGAACTGGGACACAGTGCTCTGCAGTGGTTAGTGTGCAGACTCATTTCAGGACCTGGAGTGAAGCATATAGCCTAGTCCCATATTCAGTTCCCGGTGTAGTCTTGGGGAAATTGTTTATTCCTATCCCTGCTTTTAGTGACAATCCCTTACTGGAGACAGTAGCGAGGAATGAGACTCCTTAGTTATTGCCACAGGGTAAAGAGGACTCTTCACAGAGGGGAACACTAATTATTAACTGCTTAAAAAGATAACTACATAAGCAGTGTTTAGGAGAACTGTTCATGAGCTGTTTAATAGCTGCTTAGGAGGACAACTGTGTAATTGGAGAAATGCTTAAGAACTGTTTAATTTGAGGACTAGCTTTAACAAATATCCAGAACTGATAAAATGTGCTTCTTTATAAATTTGACAACAGTTGAGGAAGTTTTTAAGCTGTTATCAGTTTAGTCTTTTGAGGGCACTGTAGTAATATGTTGCAAAGGCAGAATGGCAGTAAAATTTGATGTTTTATCATATCACTGCTCAAGCTTACATATGTTTGGCTTCTACATGTCTGTAAGGATTGGAAAGTATATGGATGTATATTATAACATCGAAGTTACAGAACATGGAATACAACTTGGTCGACACCATATTGTCGAAGTTCCGTAATTTCGAAAATGGGAAAAAAATCAAAACTTTAAATTTTTACCCTAATGGATTTAAGCAGGGGGGCAAGCCCCCCAGCACCCCCACACTCCCTGCTACTTAAATGTACCAACTCTGAAAATGCACTACATTGCAGTAAATGGAAATCTCCCTTTACGGAGATTTCTGTTTACATGCTTGAAATTCTGAACGTTTGATATTCTCATGCTGACAATGTCAGATTTGACATTGTCGACTTTCGAGAATATAATATAGACCCAGTGTTACAGGATGGGACAGAGGAAAGTGTTTCTTGTGGTATTCTTTTATTTTATAGATCATGCTTCATTCTTTTTCCTTAACATAGATGATCTGGAGATCAGATTGCAATATATTATAAATCAAAATGCCTAAGAGTTTAATATGGGATACTTGATCAACAGTAGTTTTGGGAGTGCAAGCTTCTGAAGTGAACTCAGTTCAACTGGTATTCTTAGAATTCTACCATAACTCATTAAATCTGAAGGACTTCTCCAGCTGCATCTGCAATTAACTCCTACTCACAGCTCTAGGCATCAAATATCGCTTGTTCATATTTGCATCAGTAATTCCAAATCTATGTTAAGAACAAGGTTTTAAAAGATTTCATCTTAAAGCTTACACTATGGCAAACTCAACTGCATTAATATTTCACCTCTGTCTAGTGCAGGTAAAGGGATATTAACTTTTTATGATATTGATTTATATAAAAATAATTAACATTTTTCTGAATATCTCAATAACCAAGTAACATAGACAGAACTACTTAGCTCCTTATGAAAGCTCTCATCTAGATGAATAAAATGCTGATAACAGTATGTGTGTAACTTTAGTTGCTGAGATATTGTACATTGTTTAAAAATATTACAGACATAATAGTTACTGTAATTACTGTGACTTAAAAAATCCAGTTTAAGACCTACAACCTAAAGATTACTACCACTATAAAAAAATAGTTTGCGCTGAAGGGTTTGCTAGTTATACTTTTCATAATCCCTATGGTTCCAGAGTTATGAACATTTCTTTGAATTGTGAGGACAATCTGATTCTGTCAAAAGGCTTAGGCTCTGCCCATTGGAAGTTATAGTGCAAACTTCCTGACCTCCATTGGTGTGAATGAGTTAGAGTGTGTGTGTCACTCTTCTATGTTATGAAGGGATATAGGAGTTAAGTTTTGTAGTTCTCACATTACAACTGCTAAATATAATAGTGTAGTATTTTCAGCATAGTGAAGTAGTGTTTTGTGGGACTAAAGCTGTACTGTTCATGTCATCAATATATATATTCTACAGTAAAGGTCCAAGGATGGACCCTTGAGGGATTCCTGTTTTTACAGGTTGACAACAGAGTTTGGTATTTACATTTGATAAGCAGGAATACTTCAACTGGGCTGCAATAGACCCATTTCATTGGAGGCTCAAGGAGAGCAATTCAAAAATAATGTACCAGAAGAAATCATCAAACAATCTAAATGCATATAACAAAGATGATTATAAAGAGATTTATCAAGCCAGTTAAAAAAAATAATAAGAAAGGAAATAATGTGTTTTCCCTTAAACTTAAAACTGCTTAAGAAGAGAACTGCTTAAAAATGAAAGGCTTGAACTCGTTAGGAACTTTTTAAGAACTGCTTAAGGGGAGAACTGTGTAAGATATGTTTAATAACTGCTTGAAAACTTTCTATGAATTGTGTAAGGACAGAAGGTCTTGCAATGTGCTTAGGAAATGGATAAGAACTACTTAACAGGAGAAATGCTTGAGTGCCTTAAGAAGAGAACTGCAATAGTACTGATTAAGAATCAAACATTTAAGGGGACATTTGCTAAAGAGTTGCTCAAGGTGACAGGTACTTATACACTTTGCACTGCTTGTTCAATTTTAATTTCTACAGCATGCTTCATTTATGCATTTTTTAACATAAATAATATGATGGTCAAATTGTAATTGATCATAAATCAAAATGCCTAGGAATTTGGAATGGGGCTTTAACAATAGTATGTTTAGCTAAGGATAATATTTTCAATTTTGAACTTTTGGGTAGTGGAGGCTTCTGAGGTGAACAAAGATTGGTCATTCTTGAATTCAATATTAACATAAAGTCTGTGAGTCTATTCTCTGTTTTGAAAGCATATTTGAATTAAATTTTCTAGATGTCTCAGCGTAGATTCTGAACATAGTAGCACAGCCATCAATATATTGAAATAGTACTGTGTGTGTCTAATGCTATGTTATGCATCTTTAAAAATATATTTAACAGCAAAGGCCCAATGGTGGATCATTGAGGACCCTATTTTTATACTTTGAAAGTAATAGTATTTGATAATCAGATTAAATAAATCTGTAAATAAAGTATATTAGCAGGAATTATCCAACTAGGTTGCCATAAAAGCTTTTCAATGGAACCCAAAGAGAGAAATTCGACAACTGAAGTATCAGAAGAAATTATGAAACAATCCAACCACATTTAACAGTCAAAGAAGGTTATACAGAGATTTTGTAAAATAATCTAATGCAATACAGAGTAATGTAAAATTGTTTAAGAATTAACAATTGTTTAAGGGATGATGTAATTGCTGAAGAGGAGGACTTCTTAAGAATTGCTTTTATGAGAACTGTTTAGTAACACCTTATGTGAAGAACTGCTTGGTTAATGGGCATCTTAATTCCTTTCAAACTACTTGATAATTGCTTACGAAATGCTTAAAAACTTTTTAAGATGAGAATTGATTAAAAGCTGTTAAGAACTGCTTGAGAACTTCTTAAAATGGCTTAACGGGAATGTATCTTACAAACTGTTTAGGAGAACTATTTACAAGCTTAAGGATTAAGAATTGAACTGCTTAAGAAGGGCTTAGGAAGAAATGTTTACAAGCTGCTTAAGGACTGCTTAAGAAGATAACTACTTATTGAGAGAAGTGCTTAATAACTGCTTAGAAAATTTTTCTGCTTATTTTGAGAACTGAGGAAGTATTTGTATTCTAAACAATTTAGTTTTCTGAGGGCATTTTGGTGATGTTTTATATTAGAAAGGATGGCTACTAATCTGATTAATTTGTGGCAGTATGCGTAAGTTTACTGAAAACTAATTTCTGTGAATTTGGAAGGTATCACCATTGCAATTTGCTAAAAATTCCAATTGGGTCTCAGTGCCTCATAGGGACACTTTTTTTTCTAAGTACTACGTTTCTAAGTACTCTAATTTACAATGTTCTATAAAATGGTCACTTACTCTTTTAAGAATGAAACTACCACTATAAGCCAAGACAACAGTTGTATACTCAGAAATACACAGGACAACAATTTATGTCTAGTGAGTCCTCATTTTTTGCTGTAGGTAAGACAGCCTGCATTAGAATGTAGCCTGCTAGTTGGAACTACCTGCTTATTGACATCAAAAATCTATAATGCATTAAAAGGGTCTATATTAGATCAGCAAACTCTGATTGATCGACCTTATGTTAGGGAAAGCTTGCAATCTCAAACTGTCAAATCAGCAACTTTTTTCCTAGGGAAAAAAATCGCTGATCCAAAACACATACACACAACACAAGCACACCAAACAAACAGAAATCCACAAACATAGACCTAAAATCTGACATCTAACCCTACAACATACTATGCACACACCACTAACTATCCACTTACCTTAACCCAAACCCTAACCCTAAGGTCTGTCACTATCGCACACTCACCTCACCTGCTCCCTAACCCTAACTCACCTAAACCCACCCTAACCCTCACGTCCACACAATCGCACACATACCTAACCAGAGCCCTAACCCTAAATCACCTAACCCACTCTAACACTCACATCCACACAATCACACACTTACCTGAATCTGACCCGTAACTTTCCACCACAGCACTGAAAATACCGAAGCAACAGAAACGGACAACCGAATTCTTTCCCTAGGAAAAATTTTGGGTTTCTGTTGCTTCAATACTTTGAACATTCGCTAAAATGAGGTCTATCAATCAGCGTTCACTTGTTTAAGCATTCGCTGCTCTGATATAGACCCCATTAAAAGATGCACTTAAAGATCATCTCTTTGGTGATTCTACCTGCAGCTGCAACCATGACAATGATTAGGTAGGATCCTATAAATTTTACCCTGTCTGCATTGACTATTATGTTCTGAATTTTGCTATGTACCCATTCTATACAACATTGTTCATTAGAAAGAGATGATGTACTTTTGGAACTTTGAGCTCAGGTCATGGCTGAAAAGTGTCAATAGACCAATCAGATGCAAATGCATAAAGAAGGGTAAGATCTAGTTTGCTGCTGTTGTCATTGTTCAACAAGATAATATCTTATTTTATAGAGCAAGCCTAACTTATGTGCCATTTGTATAACATAGCTAATAGGGTCATCAGATTATAATTGGTTATCAGTCAGCACCTACAAGTTTACCATGGGAAACTTGATTGATCAATACTAGATTTAGTGATGTAATTTTTCATATTGCAATGTTGGATAGTGAAGTCCCCTGAAGTAAGCACAGTAGGATTGATTTTTTATGCATTAAATATTATGTTAATCTCTGGGAGCCACTCTTCTATATTGTGAAAGGATATTGAGTTAAATGTGCTTATTGCAGTGTAGATGCTGAACATAATACTGTAGAATTATCACCATATTCAAACAGTGTTGTGTCTATGTCCAATTTGTACATACTATTTCCAAATACATTGGCTAGAAAAAGAACAGTGATGGACCCTTGACATTCCTCTACTTGTACCAAACAGAAGATTGAGTACATATTTCAAAACAAAGTTTGTTTATTTACATTTGTTAAACAGGAACAGTCCAACTGAACTGTCACTGTTTTTCAGTTAAGGCTTCAGAAGAGAAAATAGCAAATAATGGACCAGAAGAAAATCTCAAACAATCTGTCAATTTGTAACAATTTTAAAAATCAAAATTGATCAGTGAGATTTAGCAAAGGCAATTCAACGTAAGTATCAAAGAGTTTCAACATTACATGTAAATTGATTAAGAGAACTGATTGAAAATTAAGAATTTTTAAAAAGTTCCTTAGACTTGCATAACAGAAGACTGTTTAAGAACTGATTAACAACTGCTTAAGATCAAATGATTTCTGATTGCATCACAGTGACTTTCTGTTATATAAAATAGCAACGAAGTTGAAATATTTCTGATAGTACTGCTGAACTTTACGCAAGACTGATTAATGTAAGTCTATAAGAATTGCAGAAGCATAAAACTAGATAGTCATAAGCTCCACTCCCTGGAAGCACTCCTCACCCTGAAGATTCTTGATATCTGTGCAGTTACTGAGACATGATTTAAAGCCATGGAAGGCTTTGCAGCAGTGCAAGGCTATAATGTCTTCCACACATTTAAACCATCTCCTGCACAAGAACGGACTACATAAAAAGTAAGCACACCTCAAGACTGGTCAAGCAATATGACATGCTTGAACTATTCCATGTCCCACTAACCATAGTTTAGGACTCGTACCATATTCTTGCTAGCTATTATAAGTCTCCATCTATGACATGGGATATTATTTGAATGTACTGGAGTCACTCACAATTCAGGTCAACACCATATTCATGGGTAATTTCAACTATCCCACCATAAACCTGGGATACATACATAACAACTAACATGCAGGCTTAAAGACTTCTGTATCTTGACAATGCAAAAACCCTAAAACAGCTAGCCTGCACACCTACTAGGGTTGCAAATAGCCTGGATGTGCTACTCATGAAGATAGGAGAATGTTGCACCCCCCCCCATTGTGTAATGTCCTCACTGGCTAGATCATGTCACAAAGTGGTCACCCTTGAAATAAATATAAAGCCTTAACTCTCAGTAACCTCCCGAACATTCAAGAACTTTTCTAAGGCTAACTACTTCCTATTAAGCAGTGGTATGGCTAAATTCCAGGCCTTCCTAAACTCAGAACACTGTGGCCTATGAGGAAATGTTTACAGAAATCCTGTACAAGCATATAAACAACTATATAGAAACAGCAGTACCAAAGTTAAATAACTTAGGACAGACTCTAACAAGCCTCCTTGGTGGATCCCCAGTCTAAATAGGTTGTACAACAAAAAAAAAAATCCTGTCCAAAAATATGAAGGGTTCTGCTAGAAAGACAAAAATCTCCCGTTCAGTGTCATCAAGCAACTCAAGGGATTAATCAAATCCCTCAAAGCCATATTTAAGGCAAAAATAGCCTCCCAGGCTAGAGATAACCATAAAGCATTTTTCAGTTACATATGCAACCTTAAAGGGATCAGCCAACAATGTGCTAAATTAATAGCAAATGGAACTCCCTATACTGAACTGGGACAAATTTGTGGCTGATAAATTTCATAGGTTCATAGGTGTGTACTAGGCTAATGGCCCTGGAGCCTTTAGAAGCCTAGCCCATAGGATTATCCTGACATCATGCCACCAGACCTTAGTGCCCAGTGCCTCTGTCGAGTAGAGCCACTGGCATGATCCCCGGGGTGAATTTTCTATTTCTCATCCATTCATCAAGATTTCTCTTGAAGAGGGCCAGTAAGGTGCTCTGCTTGACATGTATGGGAAGTCTATTCCATAGCATGGGCAGTCTCTGGGTTATGAACCTGTCCCTCCGGCATGTTCTGCTGATTGTAGTAATGAGGTTGCAGTCTCAAGTGTGTGGTGAAGAGGGATTGGGATTTCTTTAGATGTAGTATTTCTGACAAAGCTGGGTCAGACATGGATTTGTAAGTCAAGCAGAGATCACCTTTACATAGGCAATATGAGAAAGAGAACAGTTGGAGTTTTTTGAGTTTGTCCATATAGGACAAATGTTTAAGGCCTAGGATCCTCTTTGTGAGGTACTTTTGCGGCCTCTCCAGTTGTTGTAGGTGTTTAGTGAGGTACATGCCCAATGGGGCATTGTACTCCATGATTGGCCTAATAATGGAAGAGTAGAAGGAGACAATGACCTCTTTCTTCCTGGCAGCAAAACCCTTAGTAATGAGATGTGCCACACACGACTTTCTGACCACAGTGGCAATGTGGTGGTAAAAGGAGAGGTGTTCCCAGATCTCTTATAACACCTTCTGTGTTCAGTGGACTACCATCAACGTGGTAATTCATAGGAACAGTGTTTTTCCCAAAGGGGATGATGACATTTGTTGGCACTGAGCTTAAGGCCATGGTTTTGATACCAGTTGTTGGTCTAATTGAGCTCCAATTTCATCTCCACTATCACTCCCAGTTAGCCCCCAGGAAATATAATTTACCATTTTCCCCAACTATCACCAAAGAACAGGTCCTCAATGCACTTTCAGGGGATAAGACATTGCATCAGTGGATCTCGATAATATCCCAAGATGTATCCTAAATAGTTGGAAATGCACCCTGCCAGGCCCACTACATTTTTATTCAACCACAGCCCTCAGACAGGCTATATTCCTAGGGAATGGAAGCTGCAACTATCATCTTTCTATACAAAGGCAGATCATCAACAGACCCAGGGACCTACAGACTCATAAGTCAATCTAGCTTTAAATGCAAGGCCATTGAAAGAATTTTCATTGACCTGATAAGCAAAGACATAGGAAATCTTCAAACACTGGACCTGTCCCAGTTCAGTTTCATTAAGGGCTGGTCAACAGGGGCGGCTCGTGGCATCGGGCTGCCGGACTGCAGCACCCTCAGCTAGACAGCTGAGTTGTTTATTTAGTTTTTTTATGTTAAAAAAATAAAATAAAATCTGATTTTGTACTGTGAAATACTTAAATTTCGAGTCCGCGACTCGAAATTACGCGCATGCGCATTGCGCGCTTCAAACGCAACAGCGTTTTTTTTTTTTTTTTTTTTTTAATTCTTGCTGGGTTGCTGCAATGTTTACATTGCAGCCCGGAGAAGCAAAGAAGGCATCATTCTGATGCCCAGAACTTCCCAGAAATCTATGCGGTTGACTCACAAACCGCATAGATATGGAAGGGGCTCGGACTGCGATGTCCGCAGGCACGTCATGACGTGCTTGCTGGGCAAATGCTGCTGATTGGTTGTCGCTCTCTTCCCGGGCTTTATGTCCTGGGAAAAGAGCGAGAATCAGTCAGTCGGTTTTCGGCGTTGGACCTAGTAGTGTAATTGTGACCTTTTTTGTGTTAAACTTAAACAGTACAATTAAAAACATTTTTTTTTATTTTTTGGCACAACAAGAGAGACAAAGAGCGCGAGGCAACAACTGTGGTGGACCTGGTGGAGTTATTATTTTGCTGCTTCCCTGCTTCTTTCATCAGGCTGTTCTGGAATCAACAGGTGAGTTATTTACTATTTTTTACTATTTATTTCATTACTTATTAATCCAATATGACATTGTAAAATATATATAATATTAGATATTTTAGTATTATTATTAATTATTATTGTATCACCTCATTACATGCTATGTCAGATTGTTTTAGATAAATGTATAAAAGCTATGTTATGATTTTATTTATACTGTATTTATATATATTTTTGATATGTGAATGTTGAATTTATTTATGTGCTTGTCCCTTAGGATTGTGTTATGGCAGGGGTTGATTGAAGGAGCAAACAGATGGTATATTACTAATTGGTGATTCTATAAGGAAAAACATTAGATCTCTGAGCAGTCTTGATAGGCAAAAAATACTCTCTTATGCCTCAGCAGTGCAGATCTAAATTGCAGGATATTCTTTTAGGGTTACAGAAGCTTCTGGGATGCAAGAATAATTATGACTTTGTTTGTGCAGATTATGAGTACCATGTGCACCTTGTCTCTTCTCCTATACCAAAGCCCATTGAGTAATGTCAGCACTCTTTGTAAAAACTCACTTACACCCTGATACCTGTCTGTAACCCAGATAGTGTTGGAAGTGATGAAATAGAGAATATAAATTATTTTTTTACCATGAATGTGAGATTCTGGCATTTGCATATTAGCTTTGTGAGTTAATTGATTGGTTGGAAAATTATGGAAGATGTAAGAAACTTTTAAGAGGATGTTAAATCCCAAAATCTTGGGCATTGTGCCCTAAAGTTTCAATCCATATACTACCTGTTGGCCTGCCATCAGACATTTTTCTTTATGTTAAGATACCACACCAGTGGCAAAGAAAGGTAAAGCCCTGACTATGTTCCAGGCAACCCTATTTCATTTAGTGGCTCAGATGCTTGATGTATAGACAGGCAGGAGCAAAAAAGTCATTCACTGGAGAGAGAGAGAATGGCTTATCCGCAAAGCTCATCTTGCCTGCTTGTCTGGTGGGGAAACTAACCATGAAAGTCTACGTGAGGAATCTGAAGCATCCTCAGAGCAGAACTTTTCCGAGAAGAGACACCATTCAGTGAAGGGTACAGTGGGTATCCATTAGGGTGGCATTTCCAGGTGGTGTAGAAGTGGGGCATGATGGTCAGCCATTATGGGGAAGGAAAATAGTTTTCTTGCTGGTAAAATAGAGTAAATTTCTGAGACACATTCCCCTGGAGATATTTGACTTTTGTTTTCATCTGTTTTGGCCTCATAGTGAAGACTGGGGCTATATATGTGAGATACTTTCTTTCTGTTTCAACACAGTATTCTTTAAATAAAATATAAATCCACAACTGATCTATCTGAAGCAGCATTTCTTTTGTATATGCTTAAAGTTATCAAATTTACCAAGTATTATACTTTTTTCAGTATCCCTATGAGTATTTTAATGACCCACTGTAAATAAGGGCATTGTTGCCTCACAGCTGCAGGTTCTCAGGTTTGATTCTTGGCTGGGGTTCCTTCTTTGTGGGGTCTGTATCTTCTCCCTGTGTTTGTGTGGGTTTGCTTTTGTGTCCTCCCATGTTACAAAGACATGTCTGCATTATTTCTTCCTGGGCCTCTGCTGAAAATTGTTTTTTTGTTCCAAGTCAGACTGTCCTGATTAACAAATGTTAAATAAAATTGACAGGCATTTGAATTTCAGACTTCAGGTTTCTGAATGTTTAATTCCTTGCATATTTGATGGTGCAGTGGTAGTATTATTGCCTCACAGCTATAGGTTTTCTGGTTTGATTCTTGGTTGGGGTGGCTTCTGTGTGGAGTCTGCATCTTCTCCCTGTGTTTCTGTGGATTTGCTCTGGTGCCCTGCCATTTTACAAAGACGTGTCTGCCGTTTTAATCCCTGCATCTCTGCTGAAAATTGGTTTTGTTCTGTCCGCAGTAAAATTGACAGGCATTTGAATTTCAGACTTTAGGTTTCTGAATGTTTAATTCCTTGCATATTTGATGGTGCAGTGGTAGTATTGTTGCCTCACAGCTATAGGTTTTCTGGTTTGATTCTTGGTTGGGGTGGCTTCTGTGTGGAGTCTGCATCTCCTCCCTGTATTTGTGTGGATTTGCTCTCGTGCCCTGCCATTTTACAAAGACGTGTCTGCAGTATTAATCCCTGCGTCTCTGCTGAAAATTGGTTTTGTTCTGTCCGCAGTAAAATTGACCGGCATTTGAATTTCAAACTTCATGTTCTTCAGAATACATAGTAGCACAACCTTTTTTTCTAGCAATTTTCTAAGTTTATAAGATGAATATTTTAAATTTGTCCCTATTTTTGGGACTGTATTCCCCCATTATTGGCTTCGTCCAGGTTTTTGTGCTAAGGTTGACAGCTATGGCAAGAACTGAATTCACTGAATATGTTTGAAGGCTGTATTCCCTCATTACTGGGTTTGTCCAGGTGTTTTGTACTAAGAGGTTGACAGCTATGGTGAGAACTGAATTCACTAAATGATAGCCATTTAAGTTTCAGTCTTCCTCTCTTTTACAAAGCAGCTGATGTGGCGTAGTGGTATGTTACTCTGACTGTTTTTTGCTCAGGGACCTTGGCAGTAAAATATATGGTGGCAACACAACATTTTATTCTAGCAACTTTCCAAGATTATACAAGCAATGTTTAATGTGTCCCTGGCTTTTGACCCCCCCCCCCAATACATTTTGGCTTTTTCCAGTTTTCTTGAGCTGTGAAGTTGAGATGCAGTTGAGTATTGAGTAGATTTTACAAGGAGCTGAGAGCTGCAGGGGAATAGAAGTTTAGTGCTTTGCCTAGTTAATACTATAGCACAACAGGTTGTGTACTTGCTTTTGATGCAGAAGGCTGTGGGTTCTACTCCCACAAGGGGTGGATGCTGCTGTACTGAGAATGTTCTCCTTGGTGAAGATACTAACTATGAGTTCGTTATCAGTTTGCCATCCATTTCCTCTTGCAATATTATTACTAGCTTATCATTTTTTAATGTAATATAGACAATTTATTCCTGAGGGGCAACAGACACTTTATTTTTCGATGAAACCATGAAATATAAAGGTGATTGCTAGCAGCAACCGCTTCATTAGTTACAGATTTCTTTAATGTGGAATTATTTAGATGACTTACTTCAGAGATTGTGCATATTTACTGATAATGGACTGTAGAATTGTGCATATTTACTGATAAAGGTGGACTGTAGAATTGTGCATATTTACTAATAATGGTGGACTGTGGAATTGTGCATATTTACTAATAATGGTGGACTGTAGAATTGTGTATATTTACTAATAATGGTGGACTGTGGAAGTCTGAGTAGACTTTTTTATTTTAAATGTTCTCAACTGGGCAGTTTTGCCATTATGGGTGCATACGGTTTGTTTCATTGCTTACTGGAAAAATGTTCAAAACAAATTTAAAACACTCTCTAACAAGTGTACTGTATTGTACAAGGAACATAATTTTAGTACAATGAGGAAGGTGTATCAAAGAGCACATGTATGTTTCATATGCAAGGGGCCTATGATTCGAAAACAGCCCAAAATTAATCTTTATCTGCCACTGGCAAAATGTATTTTCTTTGAATGTGGGTTTCAATACTGTTTCAATGAATGTGAGTTTCAAGGGCAGAGAAGTTTTAATGCTAAGTTTTCATTGTGAGACTGCATTGCTTTGTTTAACAGATGACTTAGTGTTTGTGCTGTAAAATACAAAATAAAACTTTCAAATGAAGTCCAACTCATCATAGAAGTAAAGCAGTATGCACATTAGTGTTTGTGGTAAATGGAGTGAAATAGCCAAGTAATGGTTCATTGGAATGGCTGCAGAGGCTCCATTCAACCTGTCAGGGGGGAAGGGCAGCAAACTCAGACAGGCCCAGCTGATCTATACCTCCCAACTGTCCAGATTTTCAAAGAATGAATAGATTTTTGCTTCTTATTTTTGGTTTGTTGTTCATAAAATTTGTAGTTTTAATTCCTAAATGATTTGCCAGAAGTCACTAAATAATAAGTTTCAGACTTCATAACCTTCAGAAAAGTGCATGTTAAAGTAAGAGCTGTTCTATCAACTGTCTCAATTTATACAAGAGCAATTTTTAGTACTGTTTATATGTGCCCCCAATATATTTGGCCTTGTTCAGATTTACTGCATTAACAGGTTGAGAGGTACATGCAAATAAATTGCTTTATAGAATTAGGCATAGCCAGCCTCTCAACTGTCCCCAATTTTTGGCTCAAAATGTTGCTCTTCCCCCTAATAATCCCTCTGCAAAAAATAGCAATTTTGGAAGAAAACATGAAGGGTTTACAATTAAGAAATAACTGTAATAATCAAAGTTATAGATTAATCAAAGCGGCAACAGATGCTGGTGTCAAACGGCCTTAAACAAAATACTTAACTGGTAAACACCAACAGAATGATATAGTTGTATATAACAGTCTGAAGAAGCCGCATGGCGAAAGCGCTCACTGTGATTAAAGGATTTACTGCTCCACATTGCTAGCATTAGCGTGGTGATTTCTATTTGGAATTTTTGGAAGTCTGGTCAGTTGGAGAGTGACTTTGTGGAAGGTTTCCTTCAACTATATCATTCTGTTGGTGTTTACCAGTTAAGTATTTTGTTTAAGGCCGTTTGACACCAGCATCTGTTGCCGCTTTGATTATTTTCTACTTTTTCTGCTGGTGCAACATCCCATGCTCAGGGGTTATATTTGACTTTTTTAAAGTTATAGATTACTTGAAATGCATGTAGATTCTTTTATTTTGTCAGCTGCTCAAGGTAGCAGTACTAATATTAAAGTGTCCCTTCTTTGACAGGTAGCAGCTGTATTGTGTGTCAATTTTATATTTTTGCATCACATTTTTGGTCCATTTTTCATAAAATTATGTTTTTTTGGCAAATTAGTGACAAATCACGAAAGACTGAAGTTTGAAAATGACAGACATTTGAGTTTCAGATTTTATACCCTTCAGAAAATTCATACTAATGCAAGACCTATTCTATTATCTTTCTAAGTTTATTAGAGCAATATTTAAAAATTGTCCTTATTGTTGGGCCTTTGTCCCACTTCTGTGTATGGCTTTGTCCAGATTTCTTGCTCTTGAGGTTGTCAAATGTGTCAGGGCCATCACAGTCAGCCAGAGAGATTTCAAATTGTGACATGCTTGTTGCACCCCACTCCCCCATGTAGTGACTCTGGATGTGTCCAAGCAAGGCAAGGAGTAGTTGTATCTACCTTGGATGGGGAGGACACACTGCATAAGTACTACAGTGGCTTTTCATCTGTCCTTGATTTTGCAGAATGGTCTGGTTTCTGTCATATTTTTGTACTGTTGATTTATGCTTATTACTCAGATTTATGCTTATTACTCAAAGTGCCTGTTGCTCTGTGTTTAAGTAGCAATGCTTTAATGACCATAAGGTAAGCTTGTCTGACATCGTAAGATGCAAGTAAGCTTTAATAAGCATACTGTTAAAGAATTGCCAACATTGAAAGCCTTTCTGTTGTTGCCATGCAGAGAATACTTGACTAGATAATGTATAAGCCTTGGGTATTAAAGGACAGGATTCCATTATTTTAAAAAGCTCATTACACTTGTTGGAGACTTCCAGTCATCTCTACAGACTTTACCCGTAAACTAAACAGAATGCCAATCGTGTGGTCCATAACCTGTACAGTAATCCTTTAAGCAATGTATCTTGAGCTTGTTTCTTGTTTGCTTTTCATTTTTTACTTTGATCATGTTTTCCCCATGAAACAAGTTGTCAGGCAGCAGGTCTTTTTGGATAAGAAACATTTTTACAAGTGGGGCATCACATAGATTTCTACCTTCAGCATGTTACTTGGTACTTTAATAAAGCTGAATATATTATAATTAGAACTGCAGTGCAAGGAGAAGTGGTTTGAGTTGAGTGCTTCTGGTTTTTCTTATACTTGATTTTGACTGGCATTCCAGTAATGTATTTAAAAAGTAATTTATTTTTTCATGCCTCAACCTTTTGTTTCCATCTAGATATTAAGTAAGCTGTCATGCAGCCAATGCATTGAAATATTTTTATTCTTCTACACTTATTTTTGTCTTGATTGGACTTTCATAATGATGGTTTGCCACCCAGGGCAGCATATTTAAGTAAAGTTAGTTTTTTGTGGTTTTGTGCATAGCCCCTCCCCTTTATGGTTGACCACACCCCTTCCCCTTGACCCCACCCATTCAGCTGTCTCCTGCAGCCCCTCTGTGATTTGAAGTCACCAGCCGCCACTGCTGGTCAATACTACTAAACTTGGAGGACTTCATTGAGAAGATCACTAGAACCATGGACAAGGACAAATGGTGCATACTGCCTACCTCAATCTGGCAAAGGCATCTGACATAACAGATGACTTTGGTATTACAGACAAACTCACAGACTTGGAGATAAATCCCCATCACCCAATAGACAGTCAACTGGCTCATCCACCAACACCAAGAGGCCTGTTACTAGTAGTGTTCTACAGGGCTCAGTATTGGGACCTCTACTGTTCAGAATATACTTCTCTGAAGTCAAAACAAATGTAGAGGGCCTTTGGCTGATCAAATTTGCTAAGGACTGCAAGACGAGTACAATCATTGAATCCTCTCATGGTGTAGATATCCTAGAAGACAGTCTGACAGACAAATAGCTGGTGGCAGAATCATGGCCTAAAACTCACCACAACAAAATGCATAATTATGCCATTTGGGAAGATGATGACCCCTGCAAATCAGAACACTAATAACACTCCCCTAAGCATAGACACAATAGTAAGAGACTTGGGAACTCAGGTTGACAGTAACCTGAACTTTGATCGTCATGTGTCCATGGTGGTCAGAAAATCCTTCTAAGGAGATCATAATCTCACTATACTCAGCCCTCATTAGATGAAATGCACCCTTCAGCATGTACCTGACCAATCATTTGCAACAGCTGGAGTAGACACAGAGGTTCCACAATGAAAGAATACAAGGTACAAATAACATGTACTGTGCAAACTACCCTGTCCCTGTCTGCTCCAGACTACTGAGAGGTAAAGCTATAGCTAACCTACAAGGCATTCTCTGATCCAGCACTGATCGATTTGTACACATTCACAAAAGAAACAGCACTAGAATTACCCAATCAAAAGATTTAGACCTCATCTATGGCATAAACAAAACATGCTGGAGGGACAAGTATGCGTCTCAGAGATAAACCTTTCTCTGGAGCAGACTCTCCATTCATGTGAAAAAGCGCTCTTCCCTAACCCTATTCAAATTCAGTTTGGACCACTAGATGGGCAAGCACAAATTCAACCTTGGTCTATTGCATGTGGCCCTTACAGAGTAGAGCAGTTTGCAGATATAAGACACAGGCATACAGTAAAGCCATTCTAGTCCATAGGCACTGATAATTGGGAAAATTGTGGCATGAATGATTATGCTTAAAAAGTCTCTATTGCCTTTAGCCTAGTAACCTCCTATGCTCCTATGATATGATGATCTTATAAGTTTTACTGTCATTTGCATTGTTTCGTCAGTGAAATAAGACTTCATCTTATAGCTCATGTTGAATCGATTATGTACTTTTTTCCTTTTTAAATTTTCCAAATGTTTTGGGTTTCTAATACCATGACAGGAATGGACCCCATTCCTAAGTCAAAGTATGAATAAAGTTTGTGAAATTGTGTGTCATTCTTTGATGTTAGCTAAAAGCTCTCTTTGCAGCAACCAGAATGCCCCCAGAACTGACTCCTAGAATTCATATGGGGTTACATGTAATGGTAGCATATCTAAATAAGATTGCAAATTATTTTTTATGATAATTATTGCTCCTAATATGATTGGAATTGTCTGGAGGTCCTTCCACACTATCCTTATTACTGTCATCAAATCCTGGTATTTTATGACAGTCTCTCTCTGTATGCAAGACACCGTAATCTCTGGGTGCAGTAATTTCAATAATCAATGCAATTTTTGTCTTCTTTTCATTGACTACTATATCTGGTTTTCTTGCTTCTCTTTTATGAGCTGTTGGTAATGGGTAGTTCCATGTGATATAAACATCACCATTCTCTATAATGCTGTGTGGCTCATGTTTCCAGTGCTTCTCAGCTACTTCAATGTTGTAATGATTGCACAATCCCCAATGCACCAGTCTTGCCACATTATTATGTCATTAAGTATACAGGCCCTCTGCCATTAGTGTACGACACCCAGCAACAGGATGTGTGACTGTTCCCAGTTCTGTTTTACAGAACCTGCATTTGTTTGTTTCTCCCTCATCTTTAAAGGACTTGGTACACTAAATGTGTACATAGTACACAACACTAAACTGGGCCACTGATAATAACCTTTCATCTTTTGGTTTAAATTCACTTATTCTTAACCATTCCTACATGAGATCCTTATTGATAGGAGGTTGTTCCAGGAGTTTTCTTTACTTCCAACTATGTTTGTGCCTTTTCCACATTTCTTGATTTCTCATCTGACCCTTCTCCTCCTTATATTCTTTTGTTTTTTGGCATGTTCAGTTGCTGCCTGATTTCTTTCTACTTCGTTTGGTTTCCATTCCCATTTGACACCAATAGGCTTCTACTAAACTAAGCAGGGAAGTCATCTTAGATTTATTCTCTTCATGTTTCAAAACATTCATTATGTTTGGATATGGAAAGGTTAGCAGATATGTATGCAGTCCTACTACTGCAGATCTATATGTGCAATTATTTTTGAGGAGGCACATACCTCAGAATGAGAAATATATAATCTTGGTATACAATGATTTTTATACATCATTTGTTAAGCATGAAGCATTTTTCTTGTTTTCTATCAAATACATTTTAGGGCCAGTTAGCCATCCCATAACTGTAAGTCAGAACAGGAAGAGAAAATTGGTTTACAGATTGGACTTTGTTCCTAGATGTCAGTATCAGTCTTCTGAAATATTTCCAAGATATTCTCTTGCTGTTGCAGCACTCATGCTTTAAATGTTGCCTTTGTACATTGATCAAAACTAAATGACATTTTATATCATCTGAGAAAGTTTCAGCCAGTTCCAGATGTGCTTTCAGCCCATCTGAGTAACTATACAGATTTGAATCATCCGCAAAAAGATAGTCTTTAGACCTTGTTGGTGTCTGGGACCCAAAATGTAACCATGAACTAATCTGTTAAATAGTTTAATTGGTTAAGGGCAAGAAAGAAGAGTAGCTGTGACATAAGAGTCACCCTGGAATATCCCCCTTTGAATTTCTATCTCTGGGATAATAATTTGTCCTTTACCATGGCTTAGCTGCCACTAATTCATAGTCACTTTAATTTAATTGATCAGTGTAGGGTTTATTTTACACATCTGTAGATCCATGAATGCAGGATGCTGTCAAATGCTTTTTTATAATCTATCCATGCCATACTTAGATTAGTTCCCTTTTTACAATTCTTCATTATGACTATAACAACAAATGATCATTTGTTCCATATGACTTTCTTTTGTTACCCTTTTGTTCTATTGCCATGATTGAATTTTCTTCTAAATGATTATAAACTCTGTCAGGGTCAATTCCAGTATATAGTTTGTATATCGTCAGAAAGCAAGTTATTGGTCTATAGTTTTTAGAATAGCTTGCAGATTCACTCTTAAGGAGGAGTATAATTTTTTTCTGTTGTTAACCAGGCTGGTTTCTGTTTGGACTTTTACCTCGCTATCCCTCAGGCTAATATTATTCAATATGCAGATGATTCCACAATCATCTGTGCTGCCTCATCCATACCAACTCTACTAAAGCTTACCCAGGATGCCTTCTCCACCACTGAAAATTGGATGAAAGACAACCATCTAGCTCTTAATGCTGCTAAAACCAAACTCATGATATTTACTCCTTCAAAAACTACTAACATCGATCGTAAATCATTCTCCATCTACAGCCAAAATAGCATCCCCCTTCAGCTTGTATCAGAAACCAAACTATTAGGAGTCCAAATTGATGACAAGCTTAAATTCCATTCCCATCTACTACAAAACATAAATAAAACCCACCAAAAACTTGGCATGCTCTACCATCATAATCGTTTCCTCAGCTCAGCTACCAAGATTACTCTCTCAACTACATTTCTCTTACCCTCCCTTCTCTATGGAGCACCCCTTATTACTAACCTACAATCTTCCCACAAAACCAAACTATCCTCTTGTTACAATAAAATTGCCAAATTTGCCACTTCTAACAAATCATCAACACACCACAGTGAACCACTCCACAAACTGAAATGGTTAGAACTACCCAGCTACCTCTCATATACCCAACTCACATATGCTCACAAACTGATTTTCCAGCCCTCCCTCTGCCCCTCACTCTCTTCTACCTTTAAAATGCACCACACACAAAGACATCTAAGATCAAACAATCAAAACCTCATAGAAATTCATAGACCCCTCCACCCTCCTGGACAAAACCTCCTGTCCTTCTCACTAGCACGCTTATGGAACTCCCTTCCTCCCTCTATTCGTACCATTACAAGCCTCCCATCCTTTAAAAAATCACTCCACTCTTATCTAACCTCCACATGGGAATGCTCCTGCTCTCACCCTTCATAACCTACTATTTACTCTAGTAACTTTTTCTCTTCTGACTTTCTAAACACCAGGTAGCATTACTCATGGCCTACCTGTATACTACTCTAACTCTGCTCAAAAAAAAAAAAATTATAGATATATTGTTACTCTTATTACCTGTGTTTTTAGCTGTCTCTGCATGTTTAATTACATAAACTGTACAATGTTTAACCACATCAAATGTATATCCTCACCTTTGTGTAATCTGTATGTGGAGCTTTTTCTCAATGTTTAACCACATGTAATGTATATGTATATCCTCATCTTTGTTTAATCTGTATGTGGAGCTTTTCTCCCCAGGACTCCTTTGAAAACGGGTTCTTCGAGCCCAATGGACTATCCTGGTTAAACAAATGCAAATAAAATAAAATAAAATATGTCATAATTGACAAGACTGCTTATTACAAGCACATGCCAGAACTGACTGCACTGTTTATGATAAGCACATCCCAGCACTGATTGAACTGCTTATTATAAGTAAATACCAGCACTGACTGCACTGCTGATTACAAGGGCAAGACAGACTGCACTGCTTATTATAAGCACATACCAGCACTGACTGCACTGCTTATGATAAGCATGTCAGAAATCACTGTACTGTTTATTATAAGTAAATATTGGTACTGACTGCATTGCCAATTATAAAGACATGACAGATTGCACTGCTTATAACAGGCACATGCCCCAACTGACTGCTCTACTTATTATGGGCACATGCCAGCACTGTCTGCACTGCCTATAAGCACGTCAGAAATGACAGCATTACATATTATAAGTACATGGCAGGACTGACTGCATTGCTTATTATAAGCACATGACAGAACTTACTTCATTGCTTTTATAAGTGCAAAAGAACTGACTGCACTGCTTATTATAAGCACATGCCACCAATGAATTCACTGCTTATTATAAGCACATGGCAGAACTGAATTTATTGCTTATTGTAAGCACATGGCAGAACTGACAGCACATTTCAAATTTACAATGCACTGGAGGGGTTAAGTGCTTATTAGAAGCACATGCCAGAACTGTCTTCACTGTTCATTATAACCACATGCCATCACTGACTGCACTGATTTTTGTAAGCACATGACAGAACTGAATGCACAGCTTATTATAAGCACATTCCAGAACTGAATGCACTAATTATTAAAAGTAAATCCAGGCCCTAACTGCACTGCTTATTATAAGGACATGACAGATTGCACTGCCTATTATGAGTACATGCCAGAACAGACTGCACTGTTTATTATAAGCATGTGTCAGAATTGACAAGACTGCTTATAAGCACATGCCAGAACTGACTGAAATGCTTATTATAAGCATATGGCAGCACTGACTGCACTGCTTATAAGCACGTCATAAATGACAGCACTACTTATTATAAGCACATGAAAGAACTGACTGCACTTTTTATTGTAATCTCATGCTAGAAATAACTGCACTGCTTATTATAACCACATGCCAGAAATGACTGCACTGCTTATTATAAGTATATGGCTGAATTGAATGCACTACTTATTATAAGCACAAGGGAGAACTGACATAAGGTTCCCATTTGCAATGCTCTGGAGGAGTGAAGTGCTTATTATAAGCACATGCCAGAACTGGCTTTTCTGCTTATTATACCCACATGCCAGAACTGAATGCACTGCTTATTGTAATCACATGCCAGAAATGACTACACTGCTTATTATAAGTACAACAGAACTGACATTCCTGTTCAAATTTACAATGCAGTGGACGGGTTAATTATTTATTATAAGCACATGCCAGAACTGACTGCACTATTCATTATAAGCACATGCCAGGACTGACTGCACTGCTTATTAGTACATCAGAAATGACAGCACTATTATGCCCCAATAATTTACAGTATCAAGATTTCTATGGCAGCATTTGCAGATGACCTCAATATATACTGTACAACACCAGTTTTAGATACCAAAAAAATACTAGCTGCTGTTGAAGACTTTGCCGTAATATCAAACTATAAAATGAACCTTAAAATAACCAACTTATTTCCTTTAAAACCACTGAAACCCTTTTCACTTTTACCATTGGTAGGGCAAGTAAAATCTGAAGAAAAGATTAAACATCTAGGTATCACATTTTCCACAGATAATAAGGACTTTTATTTTAATAATGTTAAACTAACTTGGGATCACATTTTATCTGACCTAAGGAGATAGAATAACTTGAAATTACCACCACTAGCAAAGGTCTCAATTATTAAAATGAATGTATTGCCCAGACTATTATCTATCTTCAGATCTACTCACGTCCTAATCCCCAAGAAGTTATTTAAACAAATTCACACTGAATCTGCTAAATTTATATGGGAACCAAGGAAAACTAGAATATCATATGACAAATTGATGACCCTGAAAAATAGAGGTGGTCTAGACTTACCCAACTTTGAAAAATATAACTTAATAATAAATGCTAATAGAATTTTAAGAATTGCTAATTATGATGCATGTAGTAATAATTGGTCCCCAAACTGGCTAAGATTGAATTACAAACATGCTGAGAATCTGAATATAAATCCTAAATCATTACCTTTCCTAAGAAAAGATGCTGTTAAATCATATGCACTAATGGAACACATTAAAATATATATAACATTATTACAAAATCTCTTTAGATCATTAAATCTCCTCCAACACATGATGACCTTACAACCTTTTCATAGGAACCCTAACCTGAAAATTAATAATCAACAAATAGATCTAAAAAACTTCCCACCTATAATTAACTTAACTCTACATGATATATACCTGTATCTGACTTATTCGGCTCATGATTTAAGACAGCAAATGAATCTTCCCAAATCATACTTAGTCATATTGAGACAGATTAAAGATCTATCCAATAGCTGAATATAGCATCCTAGTACTCACTAAGCCAGGGGCAACAGCTGCATACAACCTTCTCATACCCCCACCTCATTCTTTCAGACTAACAGACTTCCCTCCAGTGACTTCCTTCAATATTTGTTGTAGTATTTGGACCCAGGGCTTATAATTCCCTAACAAAATTATACCTTCAACCAACTAGCTTACTACCAGACTTTTTCCTTGGACTTTTACAGACTACTGCATGAAATTCTTATTTGACTTTCAAAAGCTAGTGCAAGTACTTTCTTTAATTCCTCTTTATTGTAAAGCCACCTTATACTATTTTCCTCTGTTCCTGACTTATCTGGTTAGTATCTACACTGATACTGATGGTTTTTATTCTGCAGGCTCATTTCTGTTATTGTTTTGCTACCTCCAGGTGCTGCCCGCTCAGTTCACCCTCGCTGCACTCAGGCTCACTCCTCTACCCTCATTCCCACTCACCCCAGGATCGATTCATTTTATTCCTAGACAGGCTCCCTTCTCCTTATCCCCATCTTCTAATCAGCACTCCACCTACAATTTTCAATCTAACTTCATCCATTATCTCAAGTCTTTCTGGCTCTTCTACATAAGATTTCCTTTACTTTATCTACAATCCATCACCTCCCAAACTTAAATTCAATCTACCTTCTTTACTATGCCCCTAATAAAATATATCATCTTTCTCCCTGCCCTGTTAGCTCTGTTACTCCTAGCTTTTTATACCACCTCCTTCCAATCATACCTTTTCACAAACCACCCCCCCACCTTGTCAGTAATTGAGGACCTGAATCTTGACAAACCCACTGTTCACATCTCCCCATACATTTTCAGCACCTCCCCTACTCTACTATTCTCTCTTAGATATTTTCAAACCCACACCTCTGCTACAACACACACACACACACACACACACACACACATATATATATATATATATATATATATATATATATATATATATATATATATATATATATATATATACATATTATATATAGCAGTCTGCTTACAAAACTAAGATGTCTTACCCTCCATTCACTTTCCCATATTAAACTCCAATGCGACATCCATCCTAATCCAGGGCCCAGTCCTCTCCACATTCTTTAACCCACCACCCAAATCCATTCTGACACCTCCCCTAACCCTGCGCCCAAATCCATTCTGACACCTCCCCTAACTCCACACCTAACTTCTAACTGCCACAGATAAAAAGCAACTCTGACCTTATCAATGTCAGCCTCAGAAGCTTGATAAAGTAAATGAATTTCATGCTATTTCTCTTTACTCCCCAGATATAGCTGTCATTACTGAAAAATGACTTAAGCCTCATATTAAATCTGAAGAATGGTTATAACATCCTCAGAACTGATAAAGTATCTAGACGTGGTGGTGGGACTGAAATTTTGTTCAAAGACCATCTTAAATTGGCACAACTTAACTCTACTCCACCTGATATCCCTAACTCAGAAGTTTCAGTAACGTCTAGATATCAATATTCATAAGTCCATTATCTTTATAGTGATCTACCTGCCACCTGCTAATAACCTCCAAAATATTGAAAACATCCTTGAATGAGCCTTTACCAACTTCAGGCATGAAACTATTATACTTGGAGATTTTAACCTTGACTGGACTACATGCTCTTCTAACCCCCTACTAACTTTATAAACCTGTACAATTTGTCAAAAAAATTAACCACCCCACATGTATCGACAAACACACTAACAGGCAATCCATTCTTGACTGGATTTTAACAAACAAATCCAATATTAACTAAGATGTTGGGTGTCTCCCTGACACACTAAGAGATCACTTCCCTATCTACTTGATTAGAAAACACAATTCCTGTAACATTTAATTTCACTACATTTGCAATAAAAAACACTTCTCCGTCCTTAATACTGGGTACCTCCAAAACACTTCAATTGGGCCATGCAGCACAGTACTTCAGTAGTGCTTTTTGAGAAATACTTAATGATCTAGCCCCAATTAGAAAAATTCATACCAAATCCAAACAGCTTCCCTGGTTGTCAAAAGACACAATTCTTCTACTAGAACAAAGGAACACAGCCTGGCATCTCTTTTAGAATAATAGAAGTAATCAGAATCTTATTACCTACCAACAACTTTGAAATCAAACTAAAAAACTAATTAAGCAAAACAAAAAAAACTACTTCCAAACAAGTCAGCTAAAATACCAGAAAAATCCCAAAAGATTCTGGCAAACAATCAACCTCCTTCTCAACCCAGGAAAACCCACTACTCCAGCCCAAACTCTGACCAACTCAAATGATTGCATAGCCACTCAATTTAACTCCCATTTTAACACCTCAATAACCTCTCTACTAAACAGAACCCCATAATACGCCTCTGTCTATACCTCAAACCTCCAACAATTCTACCCTCCTCTATCTCAAACCTATCCAAACAAGTTATGTTAAAATCTCCTTTCTAATCTAAAACCTTGCACACTAGCTGCAGACCAGCTACCAGGTGACTTTCTACAACTAGCTGCTACTTCCATCACCTACCCTCTATTCTCATTAACCATTCTATCTCTGAACAGTACGTACCACTCCTCTGGAAAATATCTCACGTCATACCCTTCCATAAAAGTGGTCCCTCTACTAATGTATCCAACTACAGACCCGTAGCCATTTTGTCAGCACTTGCCAAAATCTTATAAAAATGTACACATAAACAGATCTTAGACCACTTTCTTTCAATCTATTATCTAATGTACAACATGGTTTTCAACCTATAGTACCAGTAAAGCTCTATTTAGCTTTACTAATACCGTAAATCACCTCAAACAAAAAAAAAAACTAGTCTCTGCTACCTTCCTAGATATGTCAAAAGCATTTGACACTATCTCATCACTCTCTTGCCAGTAACCTTAGGTGTCCCTCAGGACTCCACTCTCGGCCCACTACTCTTCTCTTTATTTAGCAATCAGCTCTCATCTTCAACACCCAAAGTCTCAGTAGTATAATACGCTGATGACATCACTGTCATATGCACAGCCTATACATTCAATAAACTACAGCCCCAGACCCAACAATCCTTCTCACTAACTGAGACCTGTTTCACCAACTTCCAGCTAATCCTAAATCTAAATAAAACAAAACTTCTTTTCAGCACTTAAAAACTACTTAAGAACCTTTTAACAAACTTATTCAGGAAAAAAAAAAAATCATCTGCTTTTACTGTACTTGTGTTTCTACCTACTTTTTTTTACTTTTGCATCATCTTAAAAGTACTCAATTGTATTTATTACTGCTTGGTGTAACTCATTCTAAGCCTTTTGGTTTAAACACTTGGGCTTCGGACCAGTTGTTTTGCACTGATAGGGTTTGTGGTCTGCACTGTAGTGGCAGAACAGGTAGCTTACATCCTTCTAGGTTGGGAACTGCTGATTGAGGGCTCAGTGTCTGTTATTCTAAAAGTGCATTAATTCTGGTTTAAGCACTTGGGCTTTCAGGCCAGTTATTTTACATTAAGAGGGTTCGTGGTCTGCACTTTTGTGGGAGGAGAGGCTGGACTCTGCCCTTCTGAGCTGGGAATTTCTGGTTAAAGGCTTATAGTGCATGCATATCTGAACTGCTTCTTACTGAAGTTGGTGCCTTGTTTGCTGTGGCATAGACTGGATTCGGGCCTGCTGGATCTAGCTTTGTTTGTGTAACTTGAGCACTAATCCAGGCATTCTCTAAAGTATTCAATTGTATTTATTACTGCTTGGTAGTAACTTGATTAAAGTGTAGCTATCATTCTAAGTCTTTTGGATTAAGCACTTGGGCTTCAGACCAGTTGTTTTACATTAGGAAGGTTTGTGGCATGCACTGTGGTGGCAGGATAGGTAGCTTTCATCCTTCTAAGTTGGGAACTGCTGACTGAGAGCCCAGTGTCTGTTATTCTTAAAGTGTATTAGTTCTGGTTTAAGCACTTGGGCTTCAGGCCAGTTATTTTACATTAAGAAGGTTTGTGGTCTGCACTCTTGTGGGAGAAGAGGCTGGACTCTGCCCTTCTGAGCTGGGAATTTCTGGTTAAAGGTTTATAGTGCCTGAATATTTGAGCTGTATCTTACTGAAATTGGTACACATTGTTTGCTGTAGCATAGACTAGATCCAGGCCTGCTGAATCCAGCTTTGTTTATATGCTTGTTGTTTGTTTGCTTGTTATTTCCCTGGAACGCTAATTCCACCTAATACACGGCTTCTCAGCGCTTCTGTGGATCACTAGTGATATCTGCATTGCTTACTGTACTTATGTCCTTGTTTCACTTGAAAGAAAGTTACTGTTTGTCATTTTTGCATTTAAGTTACCTGTAACACATTGCACTTAAGTTACCTGGCACTTGCTCACTAAAGCAATTATATAAGTCAGCACTAAAAATTAAAAGCACTACACCCTCACTCCCCACTGGCCCTGGTTTTCAATTATTAAGGAATTCCCAATAGTATTCTAGCATATCCAAAGGTCAGTTGTCAATCTCCTCTCCGGTCCAGCTGGTGAATCTGGGAATCTTGAGGCAATGTTACAACTGCCTCATGTACACATACAACCCTCTCCTCCTCTCAACAAATTCCAACACGTGAGAGATGCAACCATATAGCCAAACTGGAGGCTAAGCTCTCTCAACTCAGTACTGGCATAACCAGTCAGGAGGAGTAGGAAACCACACTCACTACAATTCCAGTCTCACATAGACCTAACACGACAGCAAACCAAACACATAATCACACAAAAACATACTCGGAGGCTCTAAATAAAAATCTGCTGAAGCAGCAGAGACTTCCAAAGCAGACACCCAAGCAGCCGCTACCCCAAAACAAAACACGTGCAACACATATCTCACAAAGCCAGTGTGCCGAACAGTCACAGCCCTTAAGACTAAACAACACACCTGATACACTTGTAATAGGTGACTCTATCATCAGGCACACTGACGTCCCACTCACCAGGCTGAACAAGGAGAGGGTCACGGTGAGCAGCCTGTTGGGTGCTAGGATCCACCACATAACACAAGCACTCTGGTGACTCCAAGGCAAGTACAAATATGACTCAGTCATTGTCCATGCTGGTGTGAATGACCTGAGACATACCTCCCTGGACTATATGAAAAGAGACATAAAGGAGCTCTCTGAGCATGTAGCCCAGGCCGGTATGACCCTGACCTTGAGTAGTATCTTACCCTCACCAAGAATGATGCCACAATATGAAGACAAGATGATCAATTTCAACAATTGGCTTAAGTACTGGTGTCATTCAAAGGGGATCCAATGCCTGTCAGCTTGGGATGATATGCTCAACAAGCCACGATGCTTCGCTAGGGACGGCTTGCACCTGTCACCCCTGGGCTTTCGGATATTGGAAAAGGCTCTTGCTACCCCCATAGTGCCTTTTTTAGGCAAGGCTCAAAAGACAAACCCACCTCCATAGGTATCACAAAGGATAAGAAACTAGCCAAACTGGAGGCTAAGCTCTCTCAACTCAGTACTGGCATAACCAGTCAGGAGGAGAAGGAAACCACACTCACTACAATTCCAGTCTCACATAGACCTACCACAACAGCAAACCAAACACAATCACACAAAAACATACTCGGAGGCTCTAAATAAAGATCTGCCGAAGCAGCAGAGACCTCCAAAGCAGACACCCAAGCAGCCGCTACCCCAAAACAAAACACGTGCAACACATATCTCACAAAGCCAGTGTGCCGAACAGTCACAGCCCTTAAGACTAAACAACACACCTGATACACTTGTAATAGGTGACTCTATCGTCAGGCACACTGACGTCCCACTCACCAGGCTGAACAAGGAGAGGGTCATGGTGAGCAGCCTGTCGGGTGCTAGGATCTGCCACATAACACAAACACTCTGGTGACTCCAAGGCAAGTACAAATATGACTCAGTCATTGTCCATGCTGGTGTGAATGACCTGAGACATACCTCCCTGGACTATATGAAAAGAGACATAAAGGAGCTCTCTGAGCATGTAGCCCAGGCCGGTATGACCCTGACCTTAAGTAGCATCTTACCCTCACCAAGAATGATGCCACAATATGAAGACAAGATGATCAATTTCAACAATTGGCTTAAGTACTGGTGTCATTCAAAGGGGATCCAATGCCTGTCAGCTTGGGATGATATGCTCGACAAGCCACGATGCTTCACTAGGGACGGCTTGCACCTGTCACCCCTGGGCTTTCGGATATTGGCAAAGGCTCTTGCTACCCCCATAGTGCCTTTTTTAGGCAAGGCTCAAAAGACAAACCCACCTCCATAGGTATCACAAGGGATAAGAAACTAAGAGTAATGATACTCAATGCCAGAAGTCTAAACCTCAAGATGCACGCACTCAAAACTCTCCTTAGCATGGAGAACATCGATATCTGTGCAGTAACAGAAACCTGGTTCAGGGATCCCGAGAGCACCCCAGCACTACCAGGTTATACCTCATACCATGCTTTTCGGCCCCAAAACTTGGACCGAACCACAAAAGGAGGGGGAGTATCGATATTCATCAAAGATACCCACACCTCCAGGTTGGTGGCAAAGTACAAAGCATCAGAGACTATCCATATGCAATTAACAGTGGGTAAAACTGCCTTCCAGTTTATAGCCTGCTACAGACCACCCTCCCAGACCCAGGAACCCCACTCGGCCTTCCTGAGAACACTGGAAAATATGAAGGTCTCTCCAAACACCATTATATTGGGCGACTTCAACTACCCAAACATAGACTGGGAGAATTACTCTAGCTCCAACACCCTAGCCCAAAGGTTCCTAGAATTTATTAACTCAAATGCTATGGAACAACTTGTTACCACTCCCACAAGAGGGGAAAACATACTGGACCTGATCATCACCAACATGGGGACTCTATGCTCCAGACCAGAAGTGTATCCCTCACTGGTAAGATCAGACCATAAACTAATCTCACTGGATATTCACATCCCGACCCCACCCCCTGCCAGAAAACCACAGTGAAAAATTTCTCTAAAGCAAATTTCACACTCCTCAAAATTGAGGTGGAATCCTTCAAAGCCCCCGGGCCTGTGGAAAATACGGCCCAGACCGCAGAATCCTTTATAAACGCATTCTATGAACACCTTCAGGAATGCATGGATCATGCGATCCCAAATAAAACCAAGACCCAATCCTCCAAAGGCAGACGTCCTGTCTGGTGGACCCCAGCCATAAACAAACTATACAATAGAAGGAGGAAGCTACTAAATGATAGAGAAAAATCCCAAAAAGGGAAGGTATCACTGATCAGTATTAGCAAAAAACTATGGGCACACATAAAATTGTCTAAGGCCAGCTTCGAGAGAAAAATTGCACAGGACACTAAGGATAATCACAAGGCTTTCTTTAGTTATGTTAGGAACCTGGGTGGTAATTCCCAGATATGCTCAGAATTAGTCCAAAATGACAAAAAATACACCGAACCCACAGACATTGCCAACATCCTAGCTGACAGGTTCAGTGCAAACTTCTCCCCCCCACCAAAAGGGCAGATATCTATCCCAGCAGAGTGCTGCCCCCCTGACATCTCAGATGCTCAGGTAAGAGCCGCCCTCTCCAAAGCAAAAAACACAGCATCAATGGGACCAGTCGGTGTCCCGGGCTGTGTCCTACATGAACTCCAAGAAGAGTTAAACCCAAACATAAAACTACTGTTCAGTCTCAGCCTTACTACAGGTTATGTGCCCAAAGAGTGGCATACAGCAACAGTGGTCCCTCTCCATAAAGGTGGTGCCTCAATGGATCCTGGAAACTATCGCCCCATAAGCCTGACAAACTTGGTCTGCAAAGCTATGGAAAGGATCATCATGGACCTCATAAATAAAGATATTGGGGACCTACAAACACTGGATCCTACCCAGTTTGGCTTTGTTAAGGGCAGATCCTGCCTCTTAAACCTGGTTGATTTCTTTGAAACAGTCACCAAGGCCATTGACGAGGGGAAGGTGGTCCACACAGCCTACCTGGACCTCGCAAAAGCCTTCGATACAATACCCCACTCAGGCATTATAGATAAGCTCACCAGCTTAAATATAAACCCCTATGTCACTAGATGGATTGCAAATTGGCTCAAGGACAGAACCCACATGGTTAGAATTGCTGGAGCCATGTCAGACTCCAAACCAGTTACAAGGCTCAGTCCTGGGACCTCTCTTGTTCGGTATATATTTCTCGGAGGTACAGGCCAACACGGAAGGACTGTGGCTGACCAAGTTTGCAGATGACTGAAAACTGGGCACCATAATCGACTCTCCAGCCGACACAAGTATCCTCCAAAAGGGCCTCATAGAAACAGACAACTGGTGCCAGAGCCATGGCCTCAAGCTAAATGCCAAAAAGTGTATAGTCATCCCCTTTGGCAAAAACAAAGTGCCCACAAATTACCACATAGGTGGTAATCCATTAAGTACAGAAGAAGTAATTAGGGACCTGGGGACCCAAGTTGATAGCAGTCTCTCATTTGACAACCACGTGGCCAAAGTGGTTAGAAAAACATTTTATATAGCCCACCTAATCATGAAGGGATTCACATCTAGATCAGGGGACGTCATCGTGCCTCTTTACTCATCCCTCATCAGGCCCATAATTGAGTACAATGCCCCTTATGGGATGTACCTTACCAGACACCTGCAGCAACTGGAAAGACCCCAAAAATACCTCATCAAGAGGATCAAAGGGCTCAAACAGATGCCATATGCTGCCCGGTTAAAGAAACTTCAGCTCTACTCAGTGGCATACCACCTGTTCAGAGGCGATCTGTGCCTGACGTATAAAGCCATGTCCAACCCGGAATTAATGGACATGCTGCACCTCAGAAAATCCAAATCCCATCGAGCTACGCACTCGAGAGACTTGAACCTCAGCACTGAAATAAATAGGACATGCTGGAGGGACAGATTCATAACCCAGAGGCTCCCTTCACTCTGGAATAAAATCCCAGTCCAGGTTAGGCAGAATCCCTCATTGACTTTCTTCAAGAGGAATCTTGATGAGTGGATGGGAGATCATAGGCTTACCCCGGGTATCACTTCTGTGTCACTGTTAGACAGAGGCACAGTATACTAACCTCGAAAAAGGGCATAGCAAAATAAATTTAAAATGGGTGGTGAAAGCCAAACACATTCTGGCTAGGCTTATAAATGCCCTAGGGCAGATAGCCTAGTATGAACCTATGAACCTATGAACCTATGCTTAAGAGGAGATCTGCTGTAGATCTGCTTAAGTGCTTAGGAAGATTTGTTTAAGAACTACAGAAGAAGAGAACAGATTAAGGGGAAAACTGCTTAAGATCTGGTAAGAATAGCATAACATCTACTTTTTTTACATTTCAGAATTAAGGAAGTACTTTATAACCCGTTTATTCTTTTTATGTAATTACAGTGATGTACCATCTTAAACAGGAAGGCACTGACTTTGGATATTTTAGATCAGTGTTTTGTTGCTGTTTGCATGCCTTCTTTTGTATTACGCTTTTTTTTTTTGCTTAACATAGTTAACTAATGAGGTGTTACAATTTCATTGGTTGTCACTCATAGCACCAAGGAGTTTGGTCTGAGGGATTTCATCTTTATTAGTTTGATTAAGGATGTGATTTTCACACTTGAACTTTGGGGGCTGGAAGCTCCTGAGGTGAAAATAATTAAATTGGTTCTCTTTACATTGTGTATGACAGTAGACTTTGTGAGCCAATTTTCGATGCTGTGAATGCATATTAGTTCCATTTTGTATTTGTGCCAGTGTAGATTCAGTGTATTGAATTTGCAATGTGTGTGTCCAAGGCTGTTTTACATACGTCACTAAAAATATAGTGAGTAGCAGAAGTCCAATGAAAGAAACTTGAAGAACCACTATTTTATATATCAAACTGAAAGCATTCATCAGGCAAGATACCCTCTACCTACCTAATGATTTAATGAACTGCTTCAGAACTGCTTAAGAACTGCTTAATGGATGAACAGCTTTAGAACTTAAGATTTTTTTTTAAGTGGTGAGCTGCTTGATAATTTCTTCAGAAGTGCTTGAGAACTGCTTAAGTTTCATAACTGCTTAATAACTACAGGATAACTGCTTAAAGATGAGAACTGCTGAAAGACAGTCTGAGAACTACATCAGGACTGCACAAGAACTGCTTAAGGGGGAATCACTTAAGATGGGCTTAAAAACCTGCTTGAAAATTGCTTAAGGGTTGCATAACTGTTTATGGGGAGAAGTACTTGGGAACTGCTTAATGTGAGAACTACATATGAGCTGCTAAAGAGCTGCTCAAAAGGGAAACTTTCTAACTGCTTAAGTACTACCTGAGAATTGTTTAGGACTACTTAGGAACTGTTTAAAATTGCTTTAGAACTCCTTAAAACTACTCAAGTGGTGGAACTGCTTACTGTCTGCTTAGCAACTGTTTAAGGGCTGTTAAAAAGAAGTAGCACATGAGAACAGCTTAAGGTAAGAACTGCTCACCAACTGCTCATGAACTGCTTAAGGACTACATTAGAGGAGAACCACCTATGAACTGTAAGATCTGCATAAGAGTAGAACAGCTTAAAATTGCTTAAGAAGTACTTTAATTGAAAAAGCTAGGCTTAAAATGACTTGCAAGGACAGTTTGGCTAGTACTAACCTATGGGTCAGATATTCAAAAATTGCTTATGAACTACTTACAGGTTTTTATCTTTGCACATGTTAACGCTTGAGGTATTGTTGTACTTATTGACTACTTAAGGAAAGAACTGCTTACAAACTGTTTAGGAGGAGAACATCTTAAGTACTGTTTAAGAATAGCTTAAGGAGAACTGCTTATGAACTTCATAAGAATTAAGATGATAGTTCACAAGGAGCTGATTAAGAACTACTGAAATCTGCTATGGAGGAGAACCAGTTATGGACTCTTTAAAACACTATATCATCCATTTATTTTTCATTTGAGAACAGCTGAAGATGTTTTATTTTAACCAGTTTAGTTTTCTTATTGAATTGCAGTGATATGTTGTATTAAGTAGGATGACCATGACTTTGGATATTTTACTTCAATGTCTGCTGTGGTTTGCTCTGTTTCTTTGAGATGTTTCATTTTAAACATCATGCCTAATATTATAATTTCAAATAGCTAAAGTGGTGGTCACATTTTAATTGGTTGTCAAGCAGTTTTCCTCTTAACCATTTAAGTACTTCTTCTATGCAGCTCTTAAGCAATTGCCAAGTAGTATCAAAGCAGTTCTAGCTCTAAGCAGTTGTCAAGCAGTTCTTCAATAGTTCTAAGTTCTAAGGCATGCTTACAATGTTCATGTAGTTTCTCCCCATAAGCAGTTCTCAAGCATTTCAGATATAATTTTAAACTCACTAAATAAATATTAAGAGAACTACTTAAAGTATTATGTAGTTTTTATAAAGTTGTTACTTAAGCAGCTCTCTAAGACATGGTTCAAAATATGTTATGTAGAAAGTCCCAAGCATTCTCCTCTAAAGAAAATTCTTAAGTTTTATTGAAGTTCTACTTTTAAGCAGTACTTACAGTTCTTAAGCAGTTCCCATTGTAAACAAAATGAAGTTTAATGCTAAACTTCTGAGTCATTACTCTTAATTGTTTTATTAAATCTCTATTTGATCACATTTGATTACTTACATTCAGATTGTTTGATAATGTATTAAAACACTCTATTTTTAGAGCTTTTATATCCTTTTGGGAACATGGGCTATAGCATCATCTTTTCAACACAGTCAGTTAAAAAAAAAATTGTACAGCCATATCTATACCCTAAAAAATCATGCTGTGAAACACCCCCTTTTGTTTTAAATTTTTTAAAATCCCAAGCTCCTTGTCTCCCAAGACATCTCTCTCTCTCTCCCTCACTGTGACATTCCTCATAGTTGTGTAGTATTTCCATGATTTTTCTGTGCCTTTTCTTGTGAAAAATATTGTAAACTAGGAGATAGTGTAGAGAGTTTTTACAACTTGGATAGGGAACAGTTGGCAGTATATGAGAAGAGTTGGAAATATGATTATCGTGTATGTCTTTACTTGAGTATTTGTACAACTCTGAGCTTAACTGTGTCCATGCTTATGCCTCTCCACCAAACTCCGGCATGTTTTGTGCTTGGAGATTCTTGCCTAGTTAACAATAAAAAGTTTTATTTTTTATTTAATGTCTTAAGCCACTGCTTCTCCTTGAAATAAACAGCTGCACATCTTCTAGATGTGAACACTGTATGCCATGCATCAGACTGTCAGTAAAGATTCAAGTTATTCTGTTTTGTCCTTTTATTATGTTTTGTCTCTGTATTTCTTGATCTAAGGAGAGAAGACCTTCCTCAATGTGTGGAGTAATACTTAGTTTTTGCAGAGCTGTGAAACACTGCTCAGTGAGGCTGCCAGTGTGAGTCAGGCATGGTGCTAAATGTTCTGTCTTACAGCATTGTTTTTATTCCCTGCCCTGTACATATCCTGTTGACTTTGCTTTTGCTGTTGTGATTCCTTGCCTGCTTTGCTGTTGCCTTTTTATGTTGTATTTTTCTGCATTTCATAGCTCCATTTCTTCTCCTACTAACCTATTTTGTTTATTGGATGCCACTCCTTTTGTCATATCTACTACCAGGCACTGCTTACAGTGCCTTTGTCTGGTTTAATTCTGGTAATATCTGCTTTGTGCCATTTTTGGAGAGACTTTGGCTTGGGTAGAGAAAGTAAACTGAAATTACCTGGCATTCTGTTTTTATGCAGTAAGGGAGAAAACCCTCAACTCTCTATATTTATTTTCTTTATTCTGTGCCATGACTACCATAATGCTATTTTAATTGTTTATACTATTTGTAGCTTTTCTCCCCGTTCCTCTGCTGAGAAAGGGCTTTAGCTCAGTCAGACACTTCCGGTCAACAAATGTAAAATAAACAAAAGAAATATTTGTGGATATTCCCCAGACAGAACTCCAGAGAAAGAGGTGTATGACAGCCCATTTGGACTATCACTGTTTAATATACAGTGGATATAAAAGGTGTACACACTCCTGTTAAAATGCCACGTTTTTGTGATATAAAAACATGAGACCATAATAAATAATCTCAAAACTTTTCCCACCTTTAATGTGACCTATAACCTGTACAATTCAATTGAAAAACAAATCTGTTAGGGGAAAAATATAAAAAAAAAATGTATGTGCGTACGTTTGTATGGATGGTGCCTTTGTCATAAATTATATGTTGATGGCAAATAATTACTAAGATTGTTAGGGAGGAATGCAAATTCACTTTTCTTATTTAGATGTGCTTTTTAAGAATCCCCTCAATATAACTTATAAGAGGGCCCAGGATATAAAGGATCTGGTAGGGCAATAAAAGAATAAGTACGTTTAAATGTGGTGCATGTACCCTGTGTACCTATATTGCCCATAAAGAAAGTGTTTTTTTGATAAGTAAGAACTAACTTATTATAGAGACTTCCTTTTCTAATTGCAATAGTCAGGGGTTAGTGTATCTGATTACTTGTGAATGCTGTAATGCATTCTGTATTGGTAAAACAAAAAGAATTCCCAAGGAGAATATATGAACATTATGATATAAAAACCATGGATGAGAAAAATAGTTTATAAGCATTTGAAAGGTGGCCCCAAAGCAAAATACAAATGTTGTGTGATAGTAGTTCCTTTTGATTTTAAGGGAGGGATCCTGGGGAAACAAAACTGAGTATCATGAATTATACTGGCAATTAATCTTGGAAGCTAACCAAAGCCCAGGACGTAATGAGAATTTAAGTAGAATTTCAGTGTTAAAAATGAGACCTGCTAGATTGTGAATTTGGCATTGGAAAAGATTTCTGTATTTTTTCTATTTTTGTCCACCCGCAGTTTTGTGGATTGGCCACTAGATGGGAGTAAAGATAGATTAGACCATTTTAAATGTAGAAAATGTTACCATTTTTAATTTACTTATAAGATTTTTTTATATGTGAACATTTTTATATGCGTCACCTTTTAACTGTTATAAATATACAAGTTTTTCATTTCATATATAGGATGCAGTATATTTATAGTATCTCTTACACAGTGATTACTTTTTAAATTTGTAACTTGTTTTAATGAGTGTTTGACTATTATTGGATATAGCAATAACCCATGCCTGGGTGTGGGTAATGCTGGATTTACCCACGGTTTGTGTGGTTTGGTCATGAGGGTGAAGCCTGAGTGGCATTGTATAATGCCTCCTTGCTGCTCTTCCACAGCTGTCTGGTATTCTGCGGAAGTTCTGATATACTGCGCATGCTTACGCAGTACATCAGAGCTGTGGGTGGAAGCAATGGAGAAAGCAAGATCTCAGTTGCTTTTTACAAACTGTCTTGCTATGTTAAAGGAGTTTAACATAGCGAGACAGCTTTAAAAAAAGCAACGGAGAATCTCTGTTGCTTTTTTTAAAGCGGCCTCGCTATGTTAAACCCATTTAACATAGCAAGACAGTTTTGAAAAAAGCAACAGAGAAAGCAAGATCTCCGTTGCTTTATACATAGTGTCTCGCTATGTTAAAGGAGTTTAACATAGTGAGACAGCTTTAAAAAAGCTATGGACAAACTCTGTTGCTTTTTTTAAAGCTGTCTCGCTATGTTAAACCCTTTTAACATAGCGAGACACCTTTAAAAAAAGCAACAGAGATAGGAAGATCTCCATTACTTTTTTTTAAAGCTGTCTCGCTATGTTAAACTCGTTTAACATAAGGAGACAGTGTGTAAAAAGCAACGGAGATCTTGCATTCTCTGTTGCTGTAAAAAAGAGTTATACCAAATGAAAAAGTCTGGGCGGCCGGACCTTTTTCCATTATAACTCTGATTTACAGCATTATGTAGAATGAGAGATAGTTGGAGAGCAGGAAGTAAGTGGGTGGGTGAGGGAGACTTGGTGATTATTGGAAGTGGGTGATTATTGGAAGTGGGGAATATAGTGTGTCTGAGTAAGGGAGAGGTTAGAAATTTGAGAGGATTAGAATGCTGAGGGAAGTGGGTTGATTGGATGAAAATGGGTGTGGGAGGAGTTAGAGAAGTATCAAAGTAGGACCATTGCGGGTGGGAGGGAAGTCGGGGCAGGGAGGGGAGTGGAGTGAGCCTGCAGGGTGAATGGAGTGGGTAGAAATCAGGCAAAACCAGAAAGGCAAGCAGTGAAAAACTATCAGTGAAGACCTCTGAGGGGGTGAGTAATAGTACGAACTCTACCTGTAAAGTGAAGGAGAGATGAGAAAATAAAGTTTAAGGTTGGGAGTGCCTTGCTTATTAGTAGCCAGTTTTTGCACCGATTAGAGTAGGGAGCTATATTACCAATGAAGGGGAATCTATAGAGATGCAAATAAACAGGTGGAGCTCAAGTGATACAAAACTATGGTAAATAGCACTGAAAGGGCTGCTCAAGAATTATTTTTAATCACATATAATAGGAGGGATCTGAATTAAGTGTATACTGTTTAGTGGACAGTTAGGATTATTGCACAAGCTGGGGGAAGAGGACACAAGGATGCTGAGAACTACTAAGTTACATTATTAATATTAAAGCTGCACTATCATAACACACACACTTAGAATGCCTGGGTGGACTGATCCTGCTCTTCAGGTTCAAAAGGTATATCCTTCTTTTAGTTTTGCAGTACGGATTCCTTCTTTGATTTTATGGGTGGGGAAGTAGCTGTGGACTGCAGAGTTGCTTGTATGTGCAGTGAGCAGAATTCAACTGCTGAATTTGACTGCACTTCATGAAATACTTGCACTTTACACACAGTGAATTCTCTGAAATAAATGCATGGCAATAAGCCCACATTGTAAGCACTTTACACACTTATCTAAATCACTACGAAATAACTGTTTATACCAAAACACTGTAATTCGCCAAACCACATGCAGTTGCCTTGCCTTATTTATCCTTAATATGCTCGTTGGCCCCTTTTTGTTTTACCCATTTAATCTCTTTTCATGCCCTTTTGTACTTTTCTTGTGCTCATTTTACTCTAAACATAGTCGCTTTGCAATTCCAAGGTAACTCTGAACCCCTTGCATACTTTTCTGATAATCGTTCATGTGCTTGCTATTTATTTATTTGACATTTGTTGACCGAGAAAATCCACTGGGCCCAATGACCCCATTTCAGTGGAAGCCCGAGGAGAAAATCTCCATACATATTAAGCATAAATTAGGCAAGGCGACTGCATGTGGTTTGGCGAATTACAGTGTTTACTCAATGCTAGAAGTCTAAACCTCAAAATACATTCACTCGAGGTACTCATTAAAATGGAGAATATCGACATCTGTGCAGTGACAGAGACCAGGTTCAAGGCTTCAGAGAGCACCCCTGCATTACCAGGCTATAATTCATACCACACCTTTCGGCCACCTAACCTGGACCAAAACACTAAAGGTGGAGGCGTGTCCATATTCATTATGCATATCCACACCACCAGGCTAGTTGCTGAGCATAATGTGTCCGAGAATATCCAAGTGCAACTAACTCTGGGGAAGACCGCAATACAAATTGTAACTTGGTACAGATCCCCCATCATGCCCCAGGATTCCCACCCCTCATTTCTTGATACCAGTTTTCTCACTTCAGCCTTCCTCATATCTCTCCTTTGCCCATTCTATACCTTACTATCCTCCCTGGCTTCTCACACTCTACCATTACATACAACTTCTTCATCTCAAACAATTTCCCCTCATTCCTTCTCCACATCTCATGAGCTATACCCTCTAAATACAACTCTTCTATAAGTTTAAGCTCCCTTCAGTACCTCTCTCTGTAACCCACCTTCATTTCACTGGCAATAGTAGACCTTTCCTCAACTACACTACTGACTTACCCTCCCCATTGAACCTGATCACCCATCTTTTATATCTAGTCTCTTTCTATTTCTGGTGGCATCCATCCCAATCCTGGTCCCACTGTGTCCACAAACATCTGCTCCTCTACATCACCACAATCATCCTCCCCCCAAACCATCCACCTACCTATAATCAATACCCAAAGTATTGATAATAAAATATCCAACTTACATGTCTGGCTGTCACATAACCATCTTGACACAGTAACTGTCTCAGAAACCTGGCTCAAACCTCATATCAAAGATACTGAAATTCATCCCCCTGACTGCCTAATCATACGGAATGACAGAAGTACTAAAAGGAGGAGGGGTAGCCATTATTTACTCCTCTTCTCTAACGGTCATTCCATACACTAACCCCATTCCTAAATTCTCTCCTGATGAACTATCCATAGCCTTCCTAAACATCAACAAACATAAATCTGTATGTATAGCTGCCATCTACATCCCCCAGGTGATAACATCCCCATCCTTGAAGACATTCTCTCATGGTTCTCTTCCAACATCATAAAGGAAACATTCATCATTGTTGATGCAAACATTAACTGAGCCACTATCTCCTCACAATCTTCAAGCCAAACAATTAATCTCCAACTTCTTCTGGCTAATAAACTACCCTACCAGATCCAATAAAGGCAGCTCCTCTGGCACTACCCAAGATTGGATCTTAGCAACTCATCTTAGTAACTCATCCCAACCTGATCTCAAACAGTGGAATCATACCAGATCCCGTTAGCAACCACCTACCAGCCTATGCCACCCAGTGTGCCTCCTCTGTCCAAATACAGCATCAATGTATTTAAACTCATCTCACCAACTTCAATCCACAGACATTTTCTGACTGCCTGAAAAAAAGGAATTCAGCCCCCTTAAAGACTCTGCCTCTGGAAAGTACTTCAACAAAACGTTCATAGACTTACTAAACAGCCTAGTCCCTCTTATAACAAAAAGAATAAAAGCCAACACTGTTTCCTGGCTATCTAAAGAAACCAGAAAACTAATGCACCTCGGAGACATATGTTGGAAGCAATACCAAAAAACTAAGTTAACAACCACTCTAATTGAATTCAAACAACTCTGCAACTCAATGAAAAAACTAATAACTAAAGACCATAACACTTATTACACCAAACTCCAATCAGAACATAATTCTAACCCCAAAAAGTTCTGGAATTGCATTTCCTCCCTTCTAAGCCCTGGTAGAAAAGACAATCCATGTCCTTACCCAAACTCCCCTGACCATGAAATTGCATCTAATTTCAACACCTTTTTTGTTGATTGCACAGCCAAACTAACCACAAACTTTCCCATTTTCTCTCCCTCTCATGGTCCCCCATTCACTGCTTTTCCCTGTAAACACTCCACCTTTCAGTCTCACACCTATCCCACCAGCATCATAAAAACTCCTCGTTAAACTAAAGCCTCGCTCCTATGCTCCTGATAATATGCCTCCATCCTTCCTTAAGATGGCTGCAGACAGCATTGCCCTCCCCATTTGCATTCTTATCAACAAGTCCATCCAAGAAGCTTATGTCCCCTCACTCTGGAAGAAATCCTTTGTCACCCCTCTCCACAAAGGTGGCAATAACAGACACTACTAACATCTGTCCTATAGCTATTCAGTCACCTCTTTCTAAAATCCTCAGAAAGTACATTCATCACTAACTCTTTGCCATACCTAACACACAATCTTCTTACCCCAACACAACATGGTTTCAGGCCTGGCCACAGCACTACCACTGCTCTTCTGTCCTTCCTTGACACCATCAATCATGATCACAACTCTAGGAAAACCATATCCACCCTTTACTTAGATCTCTCCAAAGCCTTTGACACTGTCTCACATCCTCTACTCTTATCTCAACATTCCTCCCTCAATTTCTCTCCTTCCTCCATAGCCTGGTTTACAAGCTCTTTCCAATAGAGAAAAAGCTGTTAAATGGAAAAATTCCACTTCATCCTCTCTTAACAATCCCTCTGACATTCCCCAAGGCTCTATTCTCCACTCCTTACTTTTCAATATTTTCTTTAATAACTTTCACAGATCCATAGACAATGCTACACTGATCCAGTATGCTGATGATTCCACCATCTGTACAGCAAACTCTTCCTCCGAACTCCTTCAAAAAACCCAAACAGCCTTCTCTAATACCGAAACTTGGATGCTAAACAACCATCTTGCTCTAAATGCTAACAAAACAAAAATCATGATATTCTCTCCCTGGAGAAATGTCACCATGGACAAAAGCTCCTTTAAAATAAAAAGCCACAATAATTCTCTGATATTGTACCTCACACCACACTACTCAGAGTCACTACTGATGAACATTTAAAATTTGATATCCTCATCTAAAATATCAAAAAAGTCCACCAAAAAGTAGGTCTGCTGTATAGACAAAATCGCTATCTAACCGCGTCTACCAGACATACTCTAGCCTCCTCCTACCTGCTCCCTTCTCTTATGTATGGTGCCCCTCTATCTCCAACTTAGGCTAAACAAAAACAAACTGGACGGCTATAACAAAGTCTGTAAATTTGCTACAGAGGCCAAATATTTCACCCATCATTACCATTCCCTATAATCCTTAAACTGGCTTGAGCTTCCTAATTACCTGAAATGCATACAGCTCACTACTGCTCACAAACTCATATTCCAACCCTCCATCTGCCCCTCTCTTTCATCTATCTTAACCCCTTACCTCCCCAGTCATCCTCTTAGATCTGAAAACCAAAACATCCTTAAAATCTATAAACCCTTCATCCTCCTGTCCAATTATTTTTTATCACACTCCTTAGCTAAACTATGGAATCCCCCCCCCCCCCCCCCGCTGTACTCACAACCACTCTAATTTCAAATTTCTCCTCTGTTCTTATCTTACCTCAAACTGGGACTGTTCCTGCTCCCTTCCTACCTAAATTACACTGTCTCTTTCAAACCTCCATTCAATCTCATGTACTATCACTGCTGATCACTAACATTATTCAAACATTTTCTTGTGCTGGGTGTGTCTACTCGCTAAAGGGGCCACCATTAGAGTGTTTCTTGCACTGCAAAGAGTTGTTTAGCAAAGCAAAGCCATTTTGGAAGTGTTTGTGTGCTGTGTAGTGTTTAATTGCAAAGGATAGTCATGTCAAAATGTTTCTTACTCTGAGCTTCTTGTGCCCAGTCTATTCACACAGTGCAGTTATTTGAAATGTTTCTTACACTGATAAAGGGCGATTTCTTGAAGTACAGTGATTTTCAATAGTATTACAATGCCCAGAAGACTTATTTCACAATGTATTTCACAGAGTTCAGTTACTCAGAGGCTTATTGTGTTGTTAAGCATAGTTACAAGTACTGGCATAAATTTCTGGCATATATGTGTGTGTGTGCATGTCCGTGTAATTACAAGTGGACCTGGGTTGCATTGTGTTCTACTATAGTTCATTGACATGGCAAATGGATTTCAAAAACCATCACCACTTGTATTTGATCAGAATGTTGCAGAAAACTGAATATTTGAGCAGGAGTATGATATTTTCATACAAGCAGCTTACTCAGCTAAAGATGCACACACCAGGGCATTCATTTTACTAAACCTAGCTGGGTCAGGGGCCACTGAATGGGAGCGTGCATTTGTGTAAGCAGGTGAAGTTGAAAACCATTGTGCTTTTGTTCAAGCTGAATGAAGGGAAGATCCTGAGAGTTTGAAATGCAAATTCAGAGAAATGCGTAACCACCCAGATGAATGTTACATTAGACAGGCATTGTTTTATGTAAGAGATCAAAAGCAAGGAGAAACTTTTGCAGCTTATATTACTGATCTGAGAAACTAAGCTAAAACCTGCATGTTTAGTGATTTAAAAGATGACTTAATAAAGGAAAAGCTTGTGTGTGGTATTAGTGCTGCTGTGAGAAAGATTTTGCTTTGTGACAGTGATTTAACACCGAGCAAACCTATTGAGATGCGTCATATCTACGAAGTTACAGAAAGGCACACAGGTATGCCTGTGAGTGACAAGAGCATGGTTTCAGCAGACTCCAGAGCAAATGTGGACAGTGTGCAACATGTGGTTAGCAGAAGGAAGCTTAAGCACATGGCAGCTGAAACTCCTGTGGGCGTGGCAGGAAGAACTTGCAGTTTTCCAGCAAGTTCCAAGACTACTAGTTCAATTAAAGGAGCATGCTCAATGCAGTACAAACATGAAACTGTGAGGCACAAGGGTGAATCAGCAAAACCCAAGTAAAGCTTTATTGTTAATGGTCATAACTGTGGTGCCAACCATGAGTCTAAAAGAGAAAGATATTTAGCATTTGGTTAACAATGCCACAAGTGTAAAAAATGGAATCATTTTCAAAAGCATTGCAAATCAAGTAAAGCTCACTCAGTTGCAAAGAAATGTCACGTAAAACAAGCAAGTTGATCATATAAAGAGCTGCAATTCTACTTTCCACTATAGATGGTGTGTCAGTGGTCAGTGAAAAGATTAATGCAGTAGATTTATTTATAAAATTAAGTATTTTGTACCATCTTGATCAATGGCAAACCCATCGAGTTCAAAGTGAACACTGGTTCAAAGTGTAATGTTATATTAGCAAACATATTTGCTAAGGTAAGAGCTGGTGAGCAACTTAATTTGGCTAGTTCTGCAAAACATGTTGCATATGGAGGTGAAGAAGTCTGAACCGAAGGCATATGGAGGTGAAGAAGTCTGAACCGAAGGCTCAGTAGTGTCTTTATTTTATTTGTCTGGGAACTGACCTGTGCAGTCATCATTAGGTCTCAAAGACAGAGAATGAGTTTGCTTTTACCAAAGTTATTCATCATATAAGCACGTGTCCTAGCTCTAATTTCACTGATACTATTTTCTCACAGTATGCTGATGTTTTGGGATGACACGTTAGGCAAGCTTCCAGTTGTGTATTCTACAAAGTTAAACCCAGAGGTCAATCCAGTGGTCAGACCAGCAAGAAGAGTTCTGATAGCTATGCAGGACAAAGTTGAAGCACAGTTGGATAAAGTAATGCAGCAAGGTGTGATTTGTCCAGTCACAGAACCGACTGGGTGTCATCTATAGTAGTAGCTTACAAAAAAGGTTCAGACAATCAGAATATGCACTGACCCAAGAGATTTGAACAAAGCATTAAAAAGACCTCATCATCCTATGTGAACAGTTGAGGAAGTCACAGCCTTGATACCGAATGTCACTGTTTTTTTATGTCTTGAATGCAGAGAGTTCATTTTGGAAAGTGATGCTTGATCGCAAATCTTCATTACTGACTACATTCAGTACCCCATTTGGAAGATATAGATTTCTCAGGATGTCATTTGGAAAAAACTTCTGCAAGTGAAGTCTTTCAGCATGCAATGGAGCAATTTTTTTCAGGTTTTCCATGTGCCATTATAGTAGATTTATTGGTCAGAGACAATGGTGAAGTGGAGTACGACAAAAACCTCAGGAAAGTTCTAAACAGAGCACATGAAGTGAATTTAAAGCTCAATCCTCTGAAGTGCAAATTCAGGCTACCAGAAGTTACATATGTACGTCATTTATTTACTAGCACTGGCTTGAGACCTGATCTGTCCAAGCAAGAAGCCATTCTTCAGATGTCAGCACTGGATAATATTCAAGCTCTACAATGTTTTCTTGGCCTGGTCAACTATTTAGACAAGTTTATACCAGATGTCAGTGAGTTGACAGCACCTTTAAGAGAACTGACATGCAAAAATGTTGCATGGTCTTGGCTAGAACAGCATCAGAGAACATTTACACTTAAGCAGAAAACTGCTACCCCACCTACATTAAGATGCTATATCATCCACAAACCAGTAACTCTTTCCTGTGATGGGCACAAAACAAGGCTGCCCTCTTTCTCCGTTATTGTTTGCATTAGTCATTGAACCCTTAGAAAATAATATACGTATGGATAAAAATATTGAAGGAATAAAATTAGACAACAGCCTAGAGCTTAAAATTCAACTTTTTGCTGATGATATTCTAATTACCTTAAAGAATAATAATAGCTCTTTAAAAGCATTATGGGGCTCAATTCAAAGCTTTCAAAACTTTACGAGTCTTAAATTTAATGAGAACAAAACAAATGTATTGCTTATAAATACTAATTAAAAAAGATCTAAATAAAAAATACCATAAATATATCCCCACCGATAATACAATTAAATACATAGGAATTATAATAACTAACAATCTAGATACTACAATTGAAACAAATTATAAAGAGATCTTAAATAATATTAAAAATCTAATACAAAGATGGAATAAGTTCTTCCTTTCAATGGAAGAAAGGCTCTATATAATTAAAATGATCATATTTCCAAAAATTCTATGTTATACAAGCTTGTTCTTTGCCACCAACTAAATCGCATCTAAAACAATTAAATGATTTAATGGCAAGATTCCTATGGTATCCAAAAAAAACAAGGATAGCTATGAAATATCATCTAGATGATTGGGATATGGGTGGCATAGGTTTACCAGACATAGAAGTATATTTGCATTCATTTGTTATTAAAACAATATCATTATAGCTAAATACAAAATATACATCAAAATGGAAGCTAGTTCATGAGAGAATCTGGTTAAAATCAGGATTTTTAGTGACAAATAAGTATACCGATTTCATACCAAACAATTTTCTATGGCTAATGAAAGAATATATGATGATACATAAGCGTAAAAATATAAGTTCCAAATATATTACTTATACATTAAATATTTTCAAAAATCTTATTAATAGCAATCCTGATATTAAAGCATGGTCATTTTTATTATATCCAGTAGCGTACACACAAGGTAATATAAGGATGAGGAAGTCATCCCACCTGGGTATAACATCCTCAGAGCCGACAGAACCACTAGAAAAGGTGGTGGAATAGCAGTCATGTTCAAGAACTCCTTGAATATCATTAGGAATCCACTCCAACCTCCAAAAGTCCATAACCAGGAATTAATTGCTCTAAAGCTATCCCTAAACAACCAAAAAAGTATTAATCTCTTAGTCATCTATTTCCCTCCAGGCAACAATACTGAATACCTAGAACAAACTCTTAGTTGGCTTTCCACCTTCTATCCCCAGGAAACGATTATTTTAGGAGATGTTAACATCGACTGGTCTCTCCACTCCTCCCAACTAAATCCACTCCCCATTAACTTACACGGATTTTCCCAACTTATTCTTTCCCCCACTAGAATTGGACATGCCCAACAAAAGGAGAGCATCATAGATTGGATCCTTACTAACAAGGATCCTTCCAACTATACCTCAGGGACCCTCCCTAACGACCTTAGCGACCACCTTATCACTTTTATTATTAAACACAAATGCTCAACTACAAACCCCCCCCCCTCACCAGATTAGTCAGAAACAGCAAGAATTTTGTCCCAGATCAATTTCTTGCAGACCTCTATGCATGTAACTGGTCCATCCTAAAACTCTACCCTTAGATCAGAGCGTGTCATACTTTAATGACACCTTCCTCAAAATACTTGACTCTCACGCTCCCAAGCGACTCATTAGAACTAAGAAACGATTGCACCTTGGCTATCTAAAGATACTAAAACTAAAATTAAACTCAGAGATCAGGCCTGGAACAAATGGAGAACCACAAAAACCCCTCTAGATCGCATCAAGTTTCTTCAGCTTAGAAACTCAACCAAAGCTGCCGTTATGTCTGACAAAAAACAATATTTCTGTCACCTACAAGACAAATATCAAAATAATCCCAAAATATTCTGGGCAGGTTTCAATCACCTCCTCCATCCAGGCAAATCCACTACCCCCACACCCGAAACACTCATGGATAAAAATCCAAGTGAAATAGCTAACTCTTTTAATTCCTTTTTTACTGAGACCATCCAGTCCCTCGCTAGTCAGCTCACTTCATCCCCTGTGGCTCCAACCCCAACCAACTACCCCACTCAAACTGCCTTCAATTTAAAACCCACCTCCACCTACTACATTCGTACCCTCCTGAAAAACTTAAACCAACCACCCTAGCGGCTGACTTACTCCCAGCCAAATACTTACAAATAGCTTCTGATGCCATAGCCTACCCTGTATCAATCTTAATTAACCGGTCAATCGCGAAGCCTCTATTCCCTCAATCTGGAAAATCTCGTATATCATTCCTCTCCACAAAGGAGGGTCCTCCACTGCCACAACAAACTATAGACCCATAGCCATACTCTCCCCCCTATCTAAAATTTTGGAACGCTGCATTCACAAGCAACTCATTACCCACCTCACACAAAACAACCTCCTGTCCAACACCCAACACGGCTTCCGCCCCCATCATAGCACAACCACGGCTCTCCTCTCCTTTGTTGATTCAATTAACCTCAACCGGAATAACAAACAAATCTCCTCTGCGCTTTTTCTAGACCTATCGAAAGCCTTCGATATGGTCAACCACAATCAGCTGCTCCATACATTGGAAACTTTTAATCTTAGCAAAACTACCATAAATTGGTTTAACGCATACCTCACTGGCAGAAAACAGGCGGTACAGTGGCAAAACAGGATTTCAGACCTACTCCCCACGAATATCGGTGTTCCCCAAGGATCTATTCTCGGTCCCCTTCTTTTCTCCCTCTTTATTAATGGTCTGCACTCTATCCTCCCTAGAGCCACCTGCATTCAATATGCGGATGACTCCACTCTTATCTGCTCAGACGACTCTCTCACCAAACTCCAAGTCACAACCCAAAACTGCTTTTCTATTGTCGAAAAATGGTTCTCAGATCTAAAACTCCTACTTAATCCAACCAAAACCAAATTGCTTCTATTCTACCCCTCCCCAGCGACTTCTTATGGCACGGAACCTCCCCATACCCCCACCTCAACCTTCGCTGTGTCCTCTAATAATGGTACCAAAATTTATCCTGTCACCCACACTAAACTACTTGGAGTGACAATTGACCACAAACTGAGATTTGACATCCATGTAAACCAGGCCATTAAATCACTTAACAAGAAACTTGGGTCCATGTATAAAATAAAGAAATTCTTAACCCCCCACACCAAACTAACCATTGCCCGTACCCACCTCCTACCCACACTCCTCTATGCCTCCCCAATATTCTCCTTCCTTCACAAGAAAGAGCTTAATAAACTATCCACTACCTATAACCACATAGCCAGATTCATTACCGGACTGCCCTACCACACCCATCACTGCCTAAATCTAAAAACACTGGGATGGCTAGAATTGCCCAACATCCTCAAACTCAACCAACTTACAGAGGCATTCAAAATTATAAAACATCCTGAAAAAACTCCCTCACTGAACAATATACTTACCCCCTACTCCAATCTAACATCCCTAAGGTCATCCAAAAGTATACAAGTATTAACCATTAAATCTACTAACTCGGGTGGTGAAGCACTGTACGCCAATTCCATTGGCAAAACCTGGAATGCTCTCCCAAACAACCTTAGACTTATACCCACTCTCCACCAATTCAAAATTCAACTTCGAACTCTATTAAAATCTCAATGGCTATGTCCATGCTCTAATCCAGACTAATAGCTCAGGCTCCCAGCTCAACCTGGCCTACCTAGGCCTCCATCCAGCCCTTAACTTAAGGGTCCACTGTGAAGCCCTAATTATCCATCTTTACTAACTAATATCACTAATTGAAATTTTTTATACTATTACCTACTGTTATATTTTTGTATTTTAATGTTACCTGTCTCAATTTCCTAACTTATGTCACTATATTTGTTTATGTACCTCTGTTCTTTGGAGCTTTTCTCCCCGGGTCTCCACTGAAAATGGACATGTATCTAGTTGGACCAACCCGGTCAACAAATGTAAAATAAATAAAAATAAATAAATAAATATAATAACATTTGATATAGAAGTAGTCAACATGCTTAAAGAAAAGGGATTAATATATTGGCATCAATTGGTAAACTCTGGAAAACTTCTTACAATAGACCAAATTAAAAGGAAATTAAATATGGAAAATAGTTCATGGCTACATGTACAAGAATTACGACAGTACATATTAAGCAAACAAGAAACAATGCAACCATCAATAAGACATAATGTTTCTAATCTTATAGAACATATAATATGACTAATGAATCAACCCATTACTGGAAAGGGATACTTATCATCTATTTATAAAAAAAACAAAAAAATAAAAACCTATAACAATGACAAAATATGGAATTATTATAGATCAATTAATGGACATGTGCCAAATGACAGAGACAAAAAATTAATTCTTCTCTCTCCAAAGCAGACATCACTTTCATTACATTTGAGACTCTTTACATGGCAATTCATACACAGATTTTACATAACCCCTCATAAAATGGAACTTATGTTTTAGGAAAATATTGGCTGCTGGAGATGTGATTTATCAATAAAAGCAGACTGGCAACATATGTTCTACGAATGCCATTTGATTAAACCATATTGGGATAAAATAAATTATTTTCTGCAAATGGTATTCAATGACAAATTCCAGATTTCCAAATCTATTATTTTGTTTAATGCACCTGTACCTGACTGTGTACCAAGAAGAAAATATGTAATCTTGTGGACTGTCCTAGCCATTGCAAGGAACAACATGACATCAAACTGGAAATCCAAAGCTTCTCCAACTTTTAAGCAATTCATGAATATGGTGTCAGCAGTATCGCAGTTGGAAATGAATACTATTAAAGGAAGAACTGAAAGAACTACATCATTATATATAGCGTGGCAAAAAGTAACTGAAATACTGGAGAGTAATGACTGCAGCAAATTATAATCAGGAAACAATTGTATAGAAAGTCAATTATATGCCAACAATAGACACCCTTGTAAATACTTTATTTTGGTTTTAATGTTTGATATCTGTTTAGAGGTTTTAGCCAACCTTTTTAAATAATTTGTAAATACTTCACTGTCATAAATAACCTGCATTTATGTTTTCTTGTTTTTGGAAATTAATAAAAATATTTACAAAAAAAAAAAAAAAAGAGAGAGAACAGATCAGACCAATAGCTTATGCATCAAAAACTCTTACCCAAACCAAAATGCACTATGCTCAAATTGAGAAAGAACTTTTAGCAATTGTATTTGAATGTTCTAAAATGCATGATTCTATTTATGGTCGAACTATCCAGATTGAAACTGACCACCAACCTCTAGTTACTATTCTAAAGAAACCTATGCATTCCACTCCAGCAAGATTACAAAGAATGATAGTCAAATTGCAAGAGTACAATTTCAAAATAGTCTATACAAAATAACTAAAACCACTGCTGGTGAGGGAAAGAAAATGGACACCACAATCTTATTTTAAACATTTTCATTCAATTTAATGCTACTGAACTTCTTCAGAAATGCACCCAAATGTATCACAAGGTATAAATACCTATCTGAAACATCACATGTAATTAATGACCAATAAAAATGTGTGTTCAGTTTACTCTGATAAATCATGATGTAACCATTTGTACAAGAAAATATATATATATATATATATATATATATATATATATATATATATATATATACACTTTAAATCACAAGTTTGTGTAAATACACTTATATAAAAATACTTACATATAAAAGTAATAATGATACTAAAATCTCTGTACCTGTAAAAAGCATTTAATATTAATCATGTCATTTTAAACCTGGAAGTTGGTCAGCGTTCAACATGATTTGCCAAATTGCTTCACAACACTCTAGAAGTGTTTTAAAATCTCCACTAAAAGGTGCATTGTTTACCCTTTCCAATACAGAAAAGGAAAACTTTTTAAACAAAGGATACTCCAATGAGTGTCTGGCCAAAGTATTAGACATGTCCTTTTTCTTGATAGCCAAAATATGTTCATAAATACGTTTGTTCAAAGTACGAATAGTCTTCCCAATGTAAAAATGCTCACAGGAAGTGCATTGAGCTAAATAAACTATATTAGTAGTTTTACATGTGTAGTGTCCCCTTACTGTCAGGGTCCTATTGTTATGTTTAAGCACAATTGTGGAAGTTCCACTGATGAATCTACATTGTCTACATGATAAACAAGGAAAAGCACCTTGAGTCAAATCACAAGTAAAGTCTAATTTTTTGGATCTTCTCTCTAGAATCATCTTGATATATTACATACTTTTTTGTAACTAAAAACAGGACAGTCACCTGTAATCTTGGCTAATTCCGAATTACCTAATACCACTTTCCAATTGTTAAATATGATCTCTCTTATGGTGGCCATTTTGTTGGTAATAGGGACAGAAAAAGACAAATTGTATTTTCTCACAATGTGATGGACAGCTACCACTCTATTAGGGTCAATTTCTTCGTTAAAAAAACAAAATAAGGCTTGCAGTATTAGATCTTAATGTAAGGACTTCACCAATGATGTTGTTTAACCAACGGGATCTATATCCCCTTTCTACAAAGAAACACTTTCACTTGGAAATTTTTTCTCAGCTTACCCCATACACTGTTCTCATTTTAAGTAGTTTTGAAGCAGTTCACAAGCAGTTCTAAACACTTAAGTCTTTTGAAATTAGTTTTGACTTGAGCAGTTCTTAAGCATTTTTAAAAGCAATTCTTAATCAGTTCTCAAACATCTGCTTCTCATAGACAGTTCTCTTCTTAAGCAGTCCCCAAGTGGCTACTAAGCCAACTTACTTGAACATTTCTTGAGCAGCTCTTAAGCAGTTCTTATGAAGTTTTTAAGCATTTCTTCCATTAAGTAATTAAACCGTTCCCATGCAGTTTTCAACTTTTTGGCTGTTTCATAAGCAGTTTTCACTCAGTTCTTAAGCAGCATTTAAGCAGTTTAATTCGTAAGCATCTTATAGTCAGTTTTCATCTTATGCAGTTCTTAAGGAGTTTGTAAGCAGACCGCCCCTTAAGCTGTTTTTAAGCAGCTAGCTCTTTAGCAGCTTTCCTATTTATTTTTTTATTTATTTAACATTTGCTGACTGGGAAAGTCCGACTAGGTTCCACAGAGCCTGTTTAAGCAGATCTTAATTACTGCTTCTTTTAAACACCTCTTAAATAGTTGCTAAGCAGTTGAACTTCTTAAACAGTAATTAAGGAGTTTTCAAGCAGATTTTTTTTTAAGTTCAGAGGTAATGCTTACAATTTATAAGCTGTTCTTAAGCGGCTCTAACATGATTCGGCCTTTAAACAGTTTTCCCAACATTGAACACTGTCTCAGAGTCTACAGTAATGCTGGATTCAATTTAAACTAGTTTATGTTCACCTCAGGATCTTCCACTCTCCCCAAGTTTTAGTATGAAAATCAGATCCTTAACCAAACTATTATTGATCAAGTCTCCATGTCAATCTTCTGGGAGTTCTGATTGATGCCCAAATTAAATTTGACCAACACCCTTCTTCTTCTTCTTTTGGCTTTTTCCCGGTTAGGGGTCGCCACAGCGGATCACCTTGTCCGCACATTGATTGGCAGTGAAGTTTTACGGTGTCGAGTTGCCAGCCCGGCGCCCAACCTTCCACAGAAGGCACACTCACACGCACACCTAGGGCCAATTTAGAGTGTCCAATCCACCTGCAGCATGTCTTTGGGATGTGGGAGGAAACCGGAGCACCCGGAGGAAACCCACGCGACCACAGGGAGGACATGCAGACTCCGCACAGAAAGCACCCCAGATGAGGATCGAACCGGAGAACCTCTTGTTGTGAGGCGGCAATGCTAACCACTGCACCACCGTGGCCGCCCATTTGACCAACACCCTATCTATGCTAAATAATAAAGGCATGTTGTATAAAATAAATCAGTTATAAAACAGCTTTCACCCTATGCAGTCATTAAGCATTTCTTAACTCTATTTAAGCAGCTCTCACCTTAAGCAGTTCTTAAGCAATTCTCATGTAAAATTCTTAGGCAATTCAAACTTTAGCAGTTCTAAGTAATTGTCAAGATTATCTGAAAAAAATTCTCAAGCAATTCCTCCCTTAGCTATTTCTTAAGAAATCCTTAAGTAGTTCTTTTATTAAGTGTTTCTTAATTCTGAACATGTTATTTAGCAGCTCATTTCTGAAGCAATATGAAGTATAATGCTAAGGCTCTGTCTTATTACACTTGATAGCTTTGTTGCATCTCTTTATGCTCTTTATGCTCACCTTTGTTGCGTGTATTCAGACTGATAATTTCTTCAGGTACTTATTTGAGGTATTTCTCTTCTCAGGACACTAGTGTAAAGGATCTATAGCTCCCCAGTTATACTGATGCTTAATATATGCAATAAACACACACACAGACACACACATAACACACACACATAACAAGCAAAAGAGCAAAGATCTCTAAAAGTAGTGGTCCCTCTAGGGTCCATCATTTGACTTTTGCTATTATAGTATATTTATTAATGACATATAAAACAGCCTTTGACCCACAAACAAATGCTAATTTAATACTCCACTTACCCTTCATTGCTATGTTAGTTATGTTATACAAAAAGATAAAATAACTTATGCATCCTCTATAAAGTAAATGATCTCACTGAACAGACAATACCAGCAATCATTGCCCTCCTTCCTACCAAGCTTCATGACTATGCAATCCTTACAGGCATGAAGACATCAGTTTTTAAGTAAGCTTAAACCATGTTATCAAAAAATATCTAAATTTGCTGCCATCTACCTAACACAAAACATTGCTATGATGCCCTCAAAACAAAACAGCTGATTAAAATTGAAATACTTCCACTGCTCTACACCTGTTAAAGAGACAGTTCTTAAGCAACTCTCTCCATAAACCATTCTGTGCAGCAGTTCTCAGGACATTCTTAAGTATTTCTCAAGCAGAATTCAGTTCTTTTAAATAAGGGAAGTCATGTAGTTCTAACTTAGACCTTTAGCATTGATCAAATAGGTGTTAGTTGATCTCTCCAATCTTAAGCACATCTTAATAGGTTTTATACCTTTCAACTATCCAAACTTTTGTCTCATATTTTTGGTCCATTCACCATAACATTTTTGATTTTCTTGATTTTTGTGGCAAATCGGTGAGGACTGAATTCACTAAATAATAACAGGCATTTGAGTTTTAGACTTAATATCCTTCAGAAAATGCATGGTAAAACAAGGCCTTTAATTCTAGCAACTCTCTAAGTTTATAAGTGCTATATTTAAAATGTGCCCCTATTTTTGAAGCTTTGTTCCCACCATTATTTTTGGTATTGTCCAGAATTTTTATGCCAAGAGGTTAAGAGGTAGGAATAGTTTTTAAACAGATTTTGTATTAATTGGCTCTTCTGCTTAAGCGGATCATAACTATCATAACCACTTCTTAGAAAATCAAAATTTTCCTCCAGAGCATCCTGAAGTTCTTAAACAGTACTTCTGCAAAGCATTTCTTAAACAATTCTCAAACCACTCACAGTTCTACTCTTAAGAAATTCTAAGATAATGCTAAAAACTGCTATTAATTTCCTTTTCTTTCTCCTTTTACCAAATCACTGCATGATCATTTTCATTGTTAGATATATTCACATTGTTTGATAATTTTTTCTGGAACTATATTTGAAATTTCTTTCCTTGAGCCTCCACTGAAAAGGGTCTATGACAGCTAAGTTGTTCTATTCTTTCTGATTAAAAATATAAATAAGCACACAAAAAGGTGTTTGTCAAAAAATATATTGCAACATTCTTCTGATAAAGTATTGGTCCACAAAGGGTCCATTCTTGGACCTTTGATACTCAGCATATCAATTAGTAACATGTTCAAAACAGCCTTATACACACACACAGGCACAGCACCATTTCAGTACACTGATGACTCTACACTTACGATCAGCCTCTCCACTAGCATAGCTACCAAATATAACTCAAATATTTTTCCCAACACTGAATACCTTCTCATAGTTTGCAGTAATATTTTATTCAATTTAAATAAATCTAGGTTCACTTCAGGATCTTCCACTCCCCCAAGTTCTAGTATGAAAATCAGATCCTTAACCAAACTATTATTGATCAAAATACCCATGTCAATCTTCTGGGAGTTCTGATCGATGCCCAAATAAAACCTGACCAACATCCTATGCTAAATAATAAAGGCATATTATATAAAATAAATCAGTTATAAAACAGTTTTCACCTTATGCAGTCTTTAAGCATTTCTTAATCTATTCTTCTTTTAAGCAGCTCTTTAGCAATTTGTAAGCAGTCCTGTCCTTAAGAAGTTTTTAAACTGTTTTAAACCTTAAGCAATTTTTAAACAGTTTTCAAGCATTTCTTAAACATTTTTTAACAGCTCTATTCATAATTAATTTTCAGCTGGTGTGTAAGCAGTTTTTAGTTATATTATTTATTGTATTTGTTTACCAGAATAGCCTGACTGGGCAGAAAGCTACCCCTTTTTAGTCGAGGCCCAGGGAGAAAAGTTGCAGAAAAATTCTAACATTACACAACGATCACAGTAAATAGATATACAAGTAATCAACAGAGTTACAAAATTTAAACAGAGTATCGTTAATTAATAGCAGCATCGTGTAATAAGTGATAACACTTTTTTTTTTTTTTACCGGGAGAAAGGCTCCAGGAAAAAAAAATTACATAAAGAAAATAGTAAGCATAGGTATAGAAGTAACTACAGATATGATAGTAATTAACAAATGTAGATTTAACCATGATGTCATTAATAGCAACATTTAAAGAGGTATGAAACATATTTGGAAATTAGCATTAAAAGGCAAGAAAATGTTTTATGATTGGTACAAAGAAGGGCGGTGCAAGTAGACAAGGACATTTTGGACAAATAACTAAGGGTATAGTGCTTAAAAGACCATAAGGGGAAGACTATTTATCATCCAGGAGTTGTGTATGTGGATGTGCAGAGCCAGGACACTTAGCTATTCTATTGTTTGTGCCTTAAAAGAGATGGGGTTTACTGTGTTTCTTAGAGTGAGAAGGGAATTCCAAATTTTGGCCTGGAAAGAGGAATTCAGTCACTAGCTAAGTTAGATTTTGTAACAGAGAACTGTTTTTAAGTTTTTCTCCCTTTAAGCAGTTAAGTAGTTTGTAGTGTTTTTACATACAACAAAAGTTCATCCCTGACCAAATTAAAGTGCAACTTGGATCTACGGATGGGAAACAGAAAACTTACCTCAGGACATCCACTGTACTACTAATGGATAGAGGGAGTCCCTAAACAATTTATCCCGTACAAGGGTCCTCTCAAAATATCTATTTTATAATCCCAGTTATTCTCATTATGGGCAATGCATCATTACTGACCATGGGATGGGAAAGGCCAATCTCTAAACAAATGACACAGGTTAATTCAAGCATAAAAAGGGAAACTGGACAGGGGTAAATGGCATGCAAGGGCAGCTAGCCTAATACCTACTTATGGTCCTCTGGACCTATGTAAGCATTTAAACACTTACGCAGTTCTTAGACAGTTCATAGGGAATTCTTTCCTTAAGCAATTAAGTATTTCTCCTCTGAAGTAGCACATTAGCAGGTTCAAAGCAAATAAATGAACAGTACAATTTAGAATTGCTTAACAACATGGAGTTACTGAAATGAGTTTACAAGTGAGTTTATTCTGAATAATTTGGTGTCAGATGGTAATGTAACAATATCCTTTGGTTAGCAGTTTTCAATATACTATATCAACCAGAGGTTTTGCTTGTCTGCTTGGAGATCATTGAAGTAAATGGGGGTAAAAGATATTGCACCATCAATCCTTGAGGTGCACCACTCAGCTTTCTTATTTTCAGAAGAGGTGCCTGTAACTCTCATTGTATGAACTCTGCCTTTTCTTACCACATGTCAACATCTAAAGCATTTAACGTCTGTATGAAGTCAGAATGGGAAATGGTTTTGAAGGCCTTGGTGAGATCAAGATACTGTGTGTAACACATAACCACCATCTACAACGTTCATTATACTTTAAAAAAGTTTACCAAATTCAGTATACAGGATCTACTTTTCAAATAGCCAAAGAGCTAGGGAGTTAAGTCTAACAAGATTCTTAGTATCATAGTTTGAGGTCAATTATACATTTTATGGCTTTGCTGATGGGTCTTCATAGGTAGGTACTAGGCTATCTGCCCTAGGGCATTTATAAGCCTAGCCAGAATGTGTTGGCTTTCGCCTCCCTTTTAGACTAGATTCCTGAGCCTCTGTCCAGCAGGGCCATAGAAGTGATCCCAGGAGCAAATTTACAATTTCCCATCCACTCATCAAGATTTCTTTTGAAGAGGGTCAGTGAGGGGCTCTGCCTAACATGGACTGGGATTCTATTCCAGAGCGCGGGAAGCCTTTGGGATATGAATCTATCCCTCCAGCATGTCCTATTTATTGTGCTAAGGTTTAAATCCCTGGAGGGTGTAGCTGTAATGGATCTGGTTTTCTTGAGGTGGAGCATGTCCAACAATTCTGGGTTAGACATGGCCTTGTATGTCAGTCAGAGATCACCTCTGAGTAGGTGGTAAGCAACTGAGTAGAGCTGGAGTTTCTTTAGTCGAGCTGCATAGGGCATCTGTTTGAGGCCCATGATCCTCTTGGTGAGGTATTTTTGAGGTCTCTCCAGCTGTTGCAGATGTCGGGTAAGGTACATCCCAAATGGGACATTGTACTCAATTATGGGCCTGATGAGCGATGAGTAGAGGGACACAATGACCTCCCTTGATCTAGATGTGAACCCTTTCGTGATTAGGTGGGCTATATAGACATTTTTTTCTAACCACTTTGGCAATGTGATTGTCAAAGGAGAGGTTACTATCTACTTGGGTCCCCAGATCCCTGATTACTTCTTCCGTAATAAGTGGATTACTTCCAATATGGTAGTTTGTGGGCACTTTGTTTTTCCCAAAGGGGATGACTATGCATTTTTTTGCATTTAGCTTGAGGCCATGGTTCTGACACCAGGTCTCCATAAAGCCTTTCTGGAGGATGCGTGCGTCAGCTGAAGAGTCAATTATGGCTCCCAGTTTGCAATCATCTGTGAACTTGGTCAGCCACAGTCCTCCCGTGTTTGCCTGTACCTCAGAGAAGTATATACCGAGCAAAAGGGCTCCCAGGACTGATCCCTGTGGAACGCCACTTGTAACTTGTTTAGAGTCGGACATGGCACCCGCGACTCTGACCATGTGAGTTCTATCCCTGAGCCAGTTTGCAACCCATCTTGTGACATATGGGTTGATATTTAAGCTGGTAAGCTTATTTATGATACCAGAGTGGGATATTGTGTTGAAGGCCTTTGTGAGGTCTAGGTAGGCTGTGTGAACTACCTTTCCATCATCTAAGGCTTTGGTAACTGTTTTGAAGAAGTCAACTAGGTTTAAGAGGCAAGATCTGCCATTAAAGCCGAATTGGGTGGGGTCCAGTGTTTGGAGGTTCCCAATGTCTTTGTTTAGGAGATCCATGATGATGCACTCCATAGCCTTGCAGACCAGGCTAGTCAGGCTTATAGATCGATAGTTCCCAGGATCTATTGTGGCGCCACCTTTGTGGAGCGGGATCACTGTTGCTGTACGCCATTCTTTGGGTACATAACCTGCGGTAAGGCTGAGTTGGAACAATGAATTCATGTGAGGGTTTAGTTCATTTTGGAGCTCATGTAAGATGCAGCCTGGGATGCCATCTGGTCCCATTGATGCTGTGTTTTTTACTTTGGAGAGGGCTGCTTTCACCTGTGTGTCTGTGATGTCTGGGGAACTGCATTCTTCTGAGATAGACACAGGCCCTTTTGGGAGGGAAGGGGGGGGGTGAAGTTTGCACTGAACCTGTCCGCCAGGATGTTGGCAATGTCTGTGGGTTCAGTGTATTTTGTGCCATTTTGCACCAGCTCAGAGCAGATCTGAGAGCTGCCACCCAGACTTTTTATGTAGCTAAAGAACGCCTTGTGATTATCTTTACAGTCTTTGGCAATTTTTCCTTCGAAGCTGGCCTTTGATGATTTTATGAGGGATCGAAGTTTCTTGCTAGCACTGATCAAGTATGCCTTCCCTTTTTGGGATTTTGCCTTGTCACATAATAATTTTCTCCTTCTGTTGTACAGCTTATTTATGGCTGGGGTCCACCAGACTGGTCTCCTGTTCTTGGAGGAGTGAGTCTTGGTTTTACTTGGGATGGCACAATTCATGCATTCCTGTAGGTGCTCATAGAGTGCATTTGTAAAGGATTCTGCGGTTTGGGTAGCATTTTCCATTAGCCCGGGGGCTTTGAAACTTTCCACCTCGGTCTTGAGAAATGTGAAGTTTGCTTTTGAGAAATTGTTCACAGTGGTTTCCTTGGCTGGGGGTGGGGTCGGGATGTGGATGTCCATTGTGATAAGTTTACAGTCTGATCTTACCAACGAGGGATTTACCTCTGGTGTGGAACATTGAGCCCCCATGTTGGTGATGATGAAGTCCAATATGTTGTCCCCTCTTGTGGGAGTGGCGACCAGTTGTTCCTTGGCATTTGAGTTTATAAACTCCAGGAACCATTGGGCAAAAGAGTTGGGACTTGAGTAGTTTACCCAGTCAATGTTTGGGCATTTGAAATCCCACAATATCATGGTGTTTGGTGAGACCTTCATATTCTCCAATGTTCTCAGGAATGTCGAGTGGGGATCTTGAGGCAAGGTGGGTAATCTGTAGCAGGCTATGAACTGAAAAGCAGTTTTACCTACTGTTAGTTGCACATGGATGGTCTCTCCTGCCTCGTGCAGTGCCACTAACCTGGAGGTGTTGGTGTCCTTGATGAAAATGGATACTCCCCACCTTTAGTATTCTGGTCCGAGTTCTAGGGCTGAAAGAAATGGTATGAGTTGAATCCTGGTAGTGCTGGGGTGCTCTCTGGAGCCTTGAACCAGGTTTCTATTACTGCAACGATATCGATTTTCTCCATACTGAGGAGTGCCTCGAGTGCGTGCATCTTGAGGTTTAGACTTCTGGCATTGAGTAGCATTGCCCTTAGTTTTTTGTTTCTGGTATTGTCTATGGAGGTGGGTTTGTCTTTTGAGCCTTGCCTAAAAAAGGCACTATGGGGGTGGCAAGAGCCTTAGCCAGTATTCAAAAGCCTAAGGGTGACAGGTGCAAGCCATCCCTGATGAAGCAACGTGGCTTGTCTAACATGTCATCCCAGGCTGAGAGACACTGGATCCCCTTTGAATGACACCAATAGCTTAGCCAATTGTTAAAATTGATCATTTTGTCTTTATACTGTGGCATCATTCTTGGTGAGGGCAATATGCTACTCAGGGTCAGGGTCATACCAGCCTGGGCTACATGATCAGAGAGCTCCTCTATGTCTCTTTTCATGTAGTCCAGGGAGGTACATCTCAGGTCATTCACACCAACATGGACAATGTCAGAGTCATATTTGCACCTGCTGTGGAATGACCTGAGTGCCTGTGTTATGTGGCAGATCCTGGCTCCTGACAGGCAACTTACAGTGACCCTCTCCTTGTTCAGTCTGGTGAGTGGGACATCAGTGTGCCTGACAATAGAGTCTCCAATTACTAGTGTATTAGGTGTGTTATTTAGCCTTAGGGGCTGCGACTGTGTGGCACACTGACTTTGTGAAGTATGTGATACGTGTAAGTTGTTGTGGGGTAACAGTTGCTTGGATGCCTGCTTTGGAGGTCTCTGCTGCTTTAGCAGATTTTTATTTAAAGCATCCGAGTATGTTTTTGTGAGTTTATGCATCTTGTTTGCTGGTGCGTTTGGTCTATGTGAGACTGGTTGTGTGGTGCGAGTTGTTTCCTTCTCCTCCTGACTGACTGTGCCAGTCTTGGGTTGAGAGAGCTCGGCCTCCAGTCTGGCTGTATAGCTGCATCTCTCACAAATATTTGAGTTTGTTGGAAGAAGGAGAGGGTTGTCAGTGGACATAAGGCAATTGTAACATTGCCTCAAGATTCCCAGATTCACCAGCTGGACTGGAGAGTATATCTGGAACTGCGCTTTGGACATGCCTGGATAATTTAAAGAACTGGTTAATTGACTGACCAGAATGGACAAATAAGGAACCGTGTACTTCTGGATAGTATAAGGGGGTGAAGTGCTAAAGGTTGTTAGTGCTTACTGAGAAATTTGAGCAAGTGCTGGGCTGTAGAATGAAGGTTGAGTCCTTACTTTGAGAGTTTGACTAATTCTAAGGGAAAAATTGAAGAGCAGACTTTGTGGAGCCAGGAATTGCTAAAAACTGCTTAAATGGTGCTGCACAACATTGCGTGATGCGCAAAATCACGCAAAACCATGCTAAAGTGGATTTTAAGGCAGGGAGTTTGAAAGAGATAGGAAATGGCCCAAAACAGCCAATAAGCTACTAGTTACTGGGCTGAGACTACACCTCCAGGGATAGATAGGCTGCTCAGAGCTCCCCATTCTCACTGGTGAACAAAGAAGCTTCCTCCTATCCAAGTAAGGATATGGGCAATACAGGAACTATGACACAGCCTAGAATTCAGCAATACCTGAAAACTGGACTATTCTAGTTCAGAAAAGGTGGGAAACAAGGATTTTTTTTTCTTTTTTTTCACTTATACACCAGAACTAGGCACAGGAATACAGTAAATGCTTTAGATCGGCTAGCGTACTTGAGTGTGTAGCCTACAACAATTAAACAAGGCAAAAACAACTTTTAAAGTGCAAAACACAAACAAATGCAGACAAATGCAGAAGAACAAACTTTTCAGACCTGAGATAGTTAGAAAACTTGCTTTTCGGCAAGACTAAACAGTCACTGGTAGGAAAGCAGAAAAAAAATACTTATAATCTCTTAAAGTCTCTCCTTCGCTCACTACTGCTTGTAGAACTCTGCAGGACACCACGAGGAGGTGTGCTGAGTCTGTAAGGTTTATAAGTCTGCAATTACCTAAGCTGGGTGTAAGGCCATACTTAGGGAGGACCATCACCCATGCAGTGAGCCATGCATCATGGGCAAAACTAGTAGATACATTTAAGTTAAAAAGTTTACGGAATAAAACTTCAATGTCATGTTTAACAGTATTAATACTATTAGTTAAACAACAATGTATATTAGCATGTCTCATGGAGAAGTGCTTGTTATTGGTTTACACTTTTAGTAACTAGTGTTTAAAAATAATTGGGAAGGAATATATTCAGGTCTTTCAATGCTTTCTGAAGAATTCTCTGAAGCACAATTGGCTATGCATTTATTTGCATGGATATTGGCCATATCTTTTAGGTCAGAATAGGAGACATCATTAGTTCAGAGAAACGTAGGGTGTTTTCTTGGAACTGTGACATAGCTAAAGAATGATTTATAATTATCTTTGGCTTCCAAGACTAATCTACATTTGTGGACTCCATTACAGGACAAGGTGCTTTTCAGTCTTTTAATAATGCTGTTCATATTTTTCCCTAAAAGAGGGGTTTTGGATCGACTATTTAATTTGAGGACATTTTTCTGTTTAGAACTGCTCAATAACTACTTAAGAAGAGAACTGCTTAATATTAGAAGCATTTAAGAACTGCTGAAGAACAAACAGAGCTTCAGGGGAGAACTGGTTATGAATATTCTAAATGCTAAACATAGAGTAACAGGGTATTGAATTTGTGCTGTCTATGATTAAGTTTGTTTTGATCATGTTAGTAATAAATAAACTAAATACCATATTTCCATAGATGGACCTTTGAGGAGGAAGTACTTTTACAGGACAAAGTTAAAGCATGCATCTAATAAGATACACTATTCATTGAATGGCTTACTTAAATATATATATTAAGAAACAGTAGTCCAACTGGGATGCCATAGACCATCTTCACTGGTGATCTGTGGAGAGGAATACAAAACTGAGGAAATTATTAAATTATCTGAATGTAAATAAAGGTGATCATAGGAAAATCTAATAAAACATTTTCGTATTCTGTCTAATCTAGAAACTTGTAAATCAATAAAACTCTATACTGAAGCTCCATATTTATCACAGGTCTCACAATACAAAGTTTTAGTATTAATCTCCATATTGCTTGAGATGAATTGCTTAAGGACTGCTCCAGAATTAAGAACTGCTTATTGGAATAACTGCTTAAGAGCATGTTAAGAATTTCTTAAGAGGAGAACTATTTGGAAATTCCTCATCATTGCAAAGGAACTACTAATAATGTGAAAATGCTTCAGTTTAAGAACTGCCTCAGAACTGCATTAAAACTATGTAAGAGCCCCTTGGATGTGAACTGCTTAGAAACAGTTCGAGAACTACACTGGAACTACTTAAGAACTGTTTAAAGTGAGAGCCAATTAAGATGTGGTTATGAAGTACTTAAAATTGCTTAATGGCTATATAACAGCTGCTTAATTGCTTAAGGTGAAATCTACCTCCAAGCTGTCCTAGAACTGCTTAATAGGTAAACTACTTTACAACAGCTTAAGAACTGCTTAAGAGGTAGAATTACTTATTGACTGTTCAGTAAATGCTTAAGAGCTGCTTAAAAGGAAGTAGAAGTACTTGCTAATTTCTTAAGTACTTATGAGGAAGACAACTTATAATCTGCTCAAAAACTGATTAATAGAACTGCCTAATGAAGTGCATAATGTTCAGTATTCATAAAAATACAAACAAATACTCCATCACCAAGTTAACCATCCAGCTGATGTCAAATATAGCTAAGTATTCTGCACATCTAACTGTATATGGTAACCGATTCCAGCATAATCCAGTTCTATTATGGAAACACTTAAAAATAGCTGTTATAGAAATTGGCACAAACTATTCCCTAAACATTTGTCTCATGTTTATGCCCCAAACATTTAATCCCAACACAACAGCAATATAATTCATCATACATTTCTATATGATAATCAAAGCACCCTTATAAGTCTATACAAAATGGAAAATGACAACCTCCCCAGTCTATCTTTATTACACCATGCTTAACTTTTAGTGTAACATTTTGTATTCTGTCTAATCTACAAACATGTGAATTAATAGCACTCCATACTGAAGCTCCATATTCTATTGACCATGTCTCACAACAAACTTGAGTAAAGGGATAAGTAATCTATGTCATAACTAAATATTGTACATAAAATATTTTTAATTTCAACATATCTTCTAACATCCTTTAAATGTTGTTCAAAAGATGGTAACCTATCAATCCTCAATCTCTTATATCTACTTGTGTATGACTGAATCATGAATGGCATATGAATATTCTTTATTATTGAAACCAAAATGAATAATTTATTTTTTGTTTTACATTAAAATTTCATACAACATGATTTTGAACAAATACCAACCAACCAAAATACAATTTCAGAGACCTCTGGTCATCTGTTGACATTACAATAGTCCATAATTGTTTCATCGTCATGCTTACTCAACAATATTTCACCAGACTGAGGAAAATCTGACACAAAAATAACAAACAGCACATGGTTCAAAACTGATCTCTTAAGAACCCCAGTTTTATTCTTGACACAGAAAAATCATCTCCAATCTTTAGCCTTCATAGTCGATCATAAAGCCAAATATGCAACCACCCAATCAAGTAATCATTAAAATATTTATTTCCCATTATTTCAAAATACCTTTATGCTGAACCATATTAAAAGTTTTAGCCATATTAAACTACACCATATCTACTGGTTGTCTTGCATTCAAAACCTCCCAAAACAGAGCATTAGAAAAACAAAAGATTTGTAATGCATGATTTTCCTGATACAACACTATGTTGTTTTATATCCTGACCAATATTCGATACCACCCTTTCAATATATTTCCCTAGTATACTGGTTAAGCTAATAGGTCTAGAATTCATGGCTTTTAATACAGCTGCACCTTTAAATAATGGAAACATAAATGCCTTTTTCCATACACTTGGAACATAACTTTATCAGGAAACTTTATATACTGGTTAAGTAGACCTGTAGTGATAACTGAAATACTATTTGTCAGTAAGTCTATTCATGCCATCTGGGTATGCAGCTGTATACAATGTAATTATTTTGAAAGCTTTATTGTACTTCTCCTCGGAGATCGCAGATCATTTTACATTATCATGTAATGAAAATTCCATAACGTCACTACTTCCATTACGTAAACAAAGAACAAGTTCCTCTAAAAACACTTGTACCTGTGTTTTAGAATCTATACCGAGACAGCCATCCACTATTAAATGAAAACTAACATAAGATTTTCTCTTATATTGTTTAAAATACCTTTAAAAGACTTGTGTTATCCATGGTGCACATTTCCAAATTTCTTTCATAATTACTTCTAGTATCATGCATAAGCCTAAGAAATGCATAAGGAATATCATGACCAAATTAAAGTGCAACTTGGATCTATGGATGGGAAACAGAAAATTTACCTCAGGGCAACCATTGTACTAATAATAGACAGAGGGAGGTCAAATGCGTTATCCTATGTGTGGGTCCTTTCACATTATCTATTGTTAATCCCAGTTATTCTCATTAGGGATAATATATCATTATTAACCATGAGATGGGGAAGGCCAATCTCTAAACCAAATGGGACAGGTTAATTCAAGCATAAAAAGAGAAACTGGATAGGTGTAAAATGGCATGTAAGGGCAGCTAGTCTAATACTTACCTATGGTCCTCTGGACTAATGTAAGCATTTCAACACTTAAGTAGTTCTTATGCAGTTCATAAGGAGTTCTGCCCTTAAGCAGTTAAGTATTTCTCTTCTGAAGTAGCTCATAAGCAGTTTCAAAGTGGATAAGCACTTCTAAATTATACTATTCATTTAACAACATGGAGTTACTGAAAATAAGTTTACAAGTGAGAGTTTATTCTGAATGGTTTTGTGTCAGAAGGTAATGTAACAATATCTTTTGGTTAGCAGTTTTTCCATACTTTGTCAACCAGGGGTCTTGGTTGTCTGCTTGGAGATCACTGAAGTAAATGGGGAAAAGGAGATAGCTAACCAAAAATCCTTTAGGTGCACCATTGATCTCTATTTTCAGAAGAGGTGCCTGTAACTCCCATTGTATGAATTCTGCCTTTTCTTCCCATGTATGTGTCAACATTTAAAACATTTAACATCTATATGAAGCCAGCATGGTAAATGGTTTTAAAGGCCTTAGTGAGATCAAGAAACACTCTGCCATATAACCACTGTCTACAACTTCCATAATCATGTAAAAGAAGTTTACCAGATTTAGTATATAAGATCTACTTTACATATAGCCACAGAGCTAGGGAGTCAAGTCTAATAAGATTCAGTATAATAATTTATGAGATCAATTATACATTTTATAGCTTCACTGATGGGTCTTGTAATGTTGATAGGTCTGCAATTACCTAGGTTGGGTGCAAGAGCAAAGTTATGGAGGCCATCACCCATGCAGAGAGTTGTGCATCATGGCCAATGTGAAGACTGATAGAGATAGGTGAAGGCTGCCAGCCTAGCCAGATAGAATTGTGCAGATAATTCTATCATTTGTAAATATGAATGTTGAACTTAAAACAATGTGGCAACATTGCCATCTGCTGTAAAGAAAGCTAAGTTAAGGATTCCTTTTGAAATTAAAATTATTTCATCACTGCCTTTGATGTTTTACAAGTCGACTCCAGTCTGGCTAGATGAAGGCTTCCTGACTATTGTTTTAAGGCTAAAGTTAATAACCAGAATTTACATGTGGAATGTCCTTTATTGTTCTAAGTATAAAAGAATGTAAATGAAGTTTCCATGTGGCCTGGGAACCAGGAAGGTGTATAAGATGATGTAATGTTTAGCAGAACTGCAATTTCAATTTAAACAGTGAGAACCACAGATTATTAAACATTCTGATCATGAACATCCAACTCAGCACTACTTATGCTCTTTATGTGTAAGTTACTTTAGAAGTATGTTTTCTTGTAGCAATAGCTAGGCATTAGAAAGGATTAGACTAAGTGTTTTTCGGTTATGTCAGAACTGTACTACTGAATAATTTTAAGTTTCTGGGTGATCTCTGAACTCTTGAATGGCACTGTGGTGTAGTAGTATTGTCTTGTGTTTTTAGTATTTATTATTAAATATTTTTAAACCATATTCAACTGTGGCTGGTTTATGTAGAGATAAATTAAGCTCTAGAGTACATTGCATACTTATAAGTGATCCTGTACTAAGCCCTTCCAATAAGCCTTGATTGGGTCTATATTATGAAAGTGAAAAACACTATGCGCGAATACCAAAACATCGTCCCCTGTACAGCAAAAATCCCGAACGCACTAAACAGCGAAAAAAAAAATTCAAACAGTCAGTCGGCCAACCCCACCACTAGCTATATACTACACCTACCCAAATAAAATAAATAAACCACATACATACACTAACCAAACCCTACTTCTAAAATAAAGTAAAGCACAAAACCCTACTTCTAACCTTACACTAAACCCCACATACACAACTATGTACTATCCTTAACTCCTCCCTAACCTTAAGGTCTGTAACTACCACACACATCCTCTACAGACATACACCCAAACAAAACAAAACAAATAATCCACATACATACATTAACAAAACCCTACCTCCAACACTACTAAACTCCACATACAAAACTATCTATGCACTATCCTTAACCCCTCCCTAACCCTAAGGTCCGTAACTACCACACACTTCCCCTATGAAAATATACACAAACAGAATAATCTACATACATACATTTAACAAAACCCCACCTCTAACCCCACACTAAATCTAACATACATTACTTATCTAAGCACTTACCTTAACCTGCACCCTATCCTAAACTCCATAACTATCCAACACTTACCTTATGCAGCTAATCCACAGATGGGCCAACTATGGAAATTCAATATTTCCATTTTCGTGAATTTCGACTTTCGCTCTAAGGCCACTTCACGCTATGCAGTTTGATGTTTACATATTCGTGTAAACATCTTTTCACTTTCCTAATATAGACCCCCTTGATTGCTTACACTGCTATTGAATAATATTGCACAGTAATAAATTGGACACCCTTTTAAGGGCCTTTGGGTAGCTGATAATTATTAGCTGGTGGTGGCAGGAATTACTACTGAATAATAGGGTATAGGGGCACAGCTGGAGGGGTCTCACGGAAACTGATAACTGGTGCCAGAGCCATGGCCTGAAGTTAAATGCCAAAAAATGTATAGTCATACCCTTCGGGAAAAACAAGGTAACCCCAAGCTACCATATAGGTGGCAATCCATTAAGCACAGAAGAGGTTATCAGGGACCTGGGGACCCAGGTTGTCAGTGGCCTTTCTTTTGACACTCACATTGCTAAAGTGGTTAGAAAGACCTTCTACATTGCCCACCTGATCATGAAGGGATTCACATCCAGATCAAGTGAGGTCATTGTTCCCCTGTACTCTTCACTTATCAGACCAATGATTGAGTATGATGCCCCATTCGGGATGTATCTCACCCAACACCTGCAGCAATTGGAGAGACCCCAAAAGTTCCTCACCAAAAGGATAAAGGGACTCCAAAAATCTGTCATATGCTGCCAGACTGAAGAAACTCCAGCTCTATTCAGTCGCATACCACCTGCTCAGAGGTGACCTGTGCCTGACATACAAGGCCATGTCCAACCCGGAATTAATGGACATGCTCCACCTCAAAAAATCCAAATCTACCAGATCCACTAGAGCAAGCGACTTAAACCTTAGCATGGATATAAATAGGACATGCTGGAGGGATAGATTTGTCACCCAGAGACTCCCTATGCTGTGGAATAGAATCCCAGTCCATGTAAGGCAGAGCACCTCGCTGGCTCTGTTCAAGAGAAATCTTGACCGGTGGATGGGAGATCGTAGGTTTACCCCGGGAATCATCTCTGTGTCACTGCTGGACAGAGGCACAACAAACTAATGGGCACAGTATTTTTTAACATAAGGGGTGGCGTAAGTCACAAAACTTTGGGCTAGGCTTATAAATGCCTTAGGGCAGATAGCCTTGTATAAACCTATCAACCTATGAACCTGTGTCAGCCTTTCCCAGGAATGTCTGTGAAGTTGTATAAATACTTATCTCAAAGTGTGTGTGTGTGTGTGTGTGTGTGTGTGTGTGTGTGTGTGTGTGTGTGTGTGTGTGTGTGTGTGTCAGCTACTTGTGCAGGGACACGAACCACTGGTTGTACAGAGGGTACTGGAGGTTAGCTTGCCAGCTAGGCTGAGATCTGGACCCTATTGCTGTGCCAGGGGGGAGTCTTACTGGGGAACTGGAGAGCAAGGGAGCAACCAGCCCCTGAATGACTGTGATCTCTGTGTGCTCTTAAGGGAAATTGCACTTTACTGTGTGCATTTATCCTTTCTCCTATATGAGACACCCTCTCTGGTGTTAGTGGTGAGGATTGAGGCTCCTTGATTGGTGGGCCAGGGCACTGGCATCACAGGCAAAACCAGTAGATACATTTAAGTTAAAAATTTTAAGGAATATGCCTTCAATGTCATGTTTAACACTATTATTTAAACAAAGTATATTATCAGGTCTCATGGAGAAGTATTTGTTATTGGTTTACGCTTAGTAACTAATCTTTATAAATAATTGGGGAAAAATACATTCACATATTTCTATGTTGTGCAGAGAAGTTTTTGAAGCACAGCTTGCTGTGCATTTCTTGTTATGGATATTGACAATACCTATTAGGTCAGAATAGAAGATGCCATTTGTTCAGGGCAATGTAGGGTGTTTTCTTAGTATTATGACATATCTAAATCATGGTTTATAATTATCTTTGGCTTCCAAGACTAATATATGTTTGTGGACTCCGAAAAACACTGGCAGGTGCTGTAATAGGCATTTTATGCTGCTTTTCATATGTTTCCCAAAAACAGGGCTTTTGGATCTACTATATAATTTGAGGACTTTTTTCTGTATAGAACTGCTTAGGAACTGCTTAATGTGAGAACTACTTAGCACCTCATCACAAAAGGGATCTCATACAGGGAAAAAAGATGTCACTGTTCCCCTCCACTTCTCACTCATTAGACCCATTATAGAGTAAAACGCCCCTTTTGGTATGCACCTCAAGACTTCTACAACTGGAAAGGCATAAGTACCTCACCAAGATAATTACTGGACTCAAACAGTTGCCCTACACTTACAGTCTCAAAACACTCCAGCTCTACTCAGTCACACATCGCCTACTCTAAGGTGATCTCTGCCTAACATACAAAGCTACATTAAACTGAGCTATTGGACATGCTCCAAATAAACAAATCCCAATCCCTTTGAGCTACATGCTCTAGGGACCTGAACCTAGTCACCACAATAAACAGAACATGCTAGAGGGATAGATTCCTGTCCCAGAGACTTCACATGCACTGGAACAAGCTACACATTTCTATCAAACAAAGCTCCTCATTAGCACCCTTTAAAAAAAATCTTGATGAGTAGATGGGAAATGGGAAATTCACCCCGGGGATCACTCCTGTGGCACTGCTCACCAGAGGCATAGGAAAATAAGTTTCTTTGGTGGGGAAAGTCAGGGAACAGTACCTACCTATGAACATGCTTAAGACAGAACTGCTTAATATAACAACCACATAAGAACCGCTTAATGGCAAACTGCTTAATAGCAGACTGCTAAGCTTAAGAACTGCTTAAAGAACTGCTTAAGAGCTGTTTAATAGCACTTAACTGCTTAACAGCGAACTGCTTAAGAACTGTTTAACAGTGAAATGGTTAAGAACTGCTTAATTGCGAACTGCTAAACAGTTAACTGCTTAATAGTGAACTGCTTGTGAACTGCTTAAGAACTGCTTAATAGTGAACTGCTTAATAGAACTGCTTAAGAACTGTTTAATAGCGAACTGCTTAATAGTGAACTGCTTAAGAACTGCTTAATAGCGAACTGGTTAATAACGAACTGCTTAAGAACTGCTTAATAGCAAACTGCTTATAGCGAACTGCTTAAGAACTGCTTAAGAACTGCTTAATAATGACCTGCTTAAGAACTGCTTAATAGTGAACTGCTTATAGCAAACTGCTTAAGAACTGCTTAATAGCGAACTGCTTAAGAACTGCTTAATAATGAACTGCTTAAAAACTGCTTAATAGCAAATGAAGGCTTCCTGACTATTGTTTTAAGGCTAAAGTTAATAACCAGAATTTACATGTGGAATGTCCTTTATTGTTCTAAGTGTAAAAGAATGTAAATGAAGTTTCCATGTGGCCTGGGAACCAGGAAGGTGTAAAAGATGATGTAATGTTTAGCAGAACTGCAATTTCAATTTAAACAGTGAGAACCACAGATTATTAAACATTCTGATCATGAACATCCAACTCAGCACTGCTTATGCTCTTTATGTGTAAGTTACTTTAGAAGTATGTTTTTTTGTAGCAATAGCTAGGCATTAGAAAGGATTAGACTAAGTGTTTTTCGGTTATGTCAGAACTGTACTACTAAATAATTTTAAGTTTCTGGGTGATCTCTGAACTCTTGAATGGCACTGTGGTATAGTAGTATTGTCTTGTGTTTTTAGTATTTATTATTAAATATTTTTAAACCATATTCAACTGTGGCTGGTTTATGTAGAGATAAATTAAGCTCTAGAGTACATTGCATACTTATAAGTGATCCTGTACTAAGCCCTTTCAATAAGCCTTGATTGGGTCTATGTTATGAAAGTGAAAAACCCTATGCGCGAATACCAAAACATCGTCCCCTGTACAGCAAAAATCCCGAACGCACTAAACAGCGAAAAAAAAATTCAAACAGTCAGTCGGCCAACCCCACCACTAGCTATATACTACACCTACCCAAATAAAATAAATAAACCACATACATACACTAACCAAACCCTACTTCTAAAATAAAGTAAAGCACAAAACCCTACTTCTAACCTTACACTAAACCCCACATACACAATTAACTATGTACTATCCTTAACCCCTCCCTAACCTTAAGGTCTGTAACTACCACACACATCCTCTACAGACATACACCCAAACAAAACAAAACAAATAATCCACATACATATATTTAACAAAACCCTACCTCCAACACTACTAAACTCCACATACAAACCTATCTATGCACTATCCTTAACCCCTCCCTAACCCTAAGGTCCGTAACTACCACACACTTCCCCTATGAAAATATACACAAACAAAATAATCTACATACATACATTTAACAAAACCCCACCTCTAACCCCACACTAAATCTAACATACATTACTTATCTAAGCACTTACCTTAACCTGCACCCTATCCTAAACTCCATAACTATCCAACACTTACCTTATGCAGCTAATCCACAGATGGGCCAACTATGGAAATTCAATATTTCCATTTTCGTGGTTTTCGACTTTCGCTCTAAGGCCACTTCACGCTATGCAGTTTGATGTTTACATATTCATGTAAACATCTTTTCACTTTCCTAATATAGACCCCCTTGATTGCTTACACTGCTATTGAATAATATTGCACAGTAATAAATTGGACACCCTTTTAAGGGCCTTTGGGTAGCTGATAATTATTAGCTGGTGGTGGCAGGAATTACTACTGAATAATAGGGTATAGGGGCACAGCTGGAGGGGTCTCACGGAAACTGATAACTGGTGCCAGAGCCATGGCCTGAAGTTAAATGCCAAAAAATGTGTAGTCATACCCTTCGGGAAAAACAAGGTAACCCCAAGCTACCATATAGGTGGCAATTCATTAAGCACAGAAGAGGTTATCAGGGACCTGGGGACCCAGGTTGACAGTGGCCTTTCTTTTGACACTCACATTGCTAAAGTGGTTAGAAAGACCTTCTACATTGCCCACCTGATTATGAAGGGATTCACATCCAGATCAAGTGAGGTCATTGTTCCCCTGTACTCTTCACTTATCAGACCAATGATAGAGTACGATGCCCCATTCAGGATGTATCTCACCCAACACCTGCAGCAATTGGAGAGACCCAAAAAGTTTCTCACCAAAAGGATAAAGGGACTCCAAAAATCTGTCATATGCTGCCAGACTAAAGAAACTCCAGCTCTATTCAGTCGCATACCGCCTGCTCAGAGGTGACCTGTGCCTGACATACAAGGCCATATCCAACCCGGAATTAATGGACATGCTCCACCTCAAAAAATCCAAATCTACCAGATCCACTAGAGCAAGGGACTTAAACCTTAGCATGGATATAAATAGGACATGCTGGAGGGATAGATTTGTCACCCAGAGACTCCCTATGCTGTGGAATAGAATCCCAGTCCATGTGAGGCAGAGCACCTCGCTGGCTCTGTTCAAGAGAAATCTTAACCGGTGGATGGGAGATCGTAGGTTTACCCCGGGAATCATCTCTGTGTCACTGCTGGACAGAGGCACAACAAACTAATGGGCACAGTATTTTTTAACATAAGGGGTGGCGTAAGCCACAAAACTTTGGGCTAGGCTTAAAAATGCCTTAGGGCAGATAGCCTAGTATAAACCTATGAACCTGTGTCAGCCTCATACCTCCCAACTGCACCGAATTACTCGGTTTTTACCGAGTTTTGGGGCCCAAATGAAGGGGTGCCACGATTCCCGAGTAGCACCCCTTCATTTCCGATTTTTTTCTTTGCATTTTTAATGTTTTTTAAATTTTCGCGCTGACGGGGCTGACGTCATCACGTGCGCAATGACATCAGCTCCGTCAGTGTTACCAGCCTATCAGAATTGCGCTCCGTGGAGCGCTATGCATGCAGAGCTCGAATGCAAGTAGGCGGGAACGGACAATTTGTAAATGTGAGCGGATAGATTTTTATGCCGTGATGGCACTGATGGAGCGAACGCGGACAGCAGCAGAAGTTACTGAACGGGGCCGGAATGAACAGATGGATTGGCAGCAGCAGCACTGAACTTTGTGTGGTGGACCGTGGAAAGCAGCACATATAAGGTAAGTGTGTGTGTGTGTGTAGAGCTTTATGTAAGTGGAGCTGAAAGGAACGACTGTCTGAGGCGAGGCCTGGGTTGCTGTTCAGAACTTCAGATGCAGAGTTTTATGCGAGTGGAGTGCTTTAGGTAGAATTGTGTGTACAGAGTTTTATGCGAGAGGGGTATACTTCAGTTAGGAAGTGTGTGTGTGTGTGTGTGTGTGTGTGCGTGCAGATTTGTGCGAGGTGCGGGTTACTTCAGTTAGGAAGTGGTGTGTTTGTGTGTGTGTGTGCAGACTAGAGTTTTATGCGAGTGGGGTACTGTGTGTGTGTGTGTCTGTGAGCGGGTTACTCTTTTTAAACTATATCGTCTGTGTGCCTGTGTCATTGTCATTCTAGCAGTTCTAGAGCCCCCATATTTAAATAGGCCCTGGTTGCTGTTTTCAAGCACAAAGACTTGTGTTTAACAAAAAAAAACATACTGCTACCTTACAGTAGTTTACTTGTCCTATGCTCAAATCCACATTTTCACCCTGTTACACCTTCCAGCTGCAGCAGCCAGATTCATGCTTCAGACGATTGCAGGACAGTGTAGTTGCTTTAAAAAAGGAAAGTGAATTGTATTCCTACTGTATGCCAACAACAGGAAGCTGGCAAGACAGAACCACTGAGAATGCAGTGAAGCAAAAGGTCTCTACTGCAAAGATAAAGTTGCACAACACTGAGGATAGAATTTGAATACTATTCAATATACTGCCATTTACTGATTCTGTCAGTGCTAGCCTGAAGGTGACAGCAATGGCTGGTTTATGCATGTTTCTGTTTTACAGCAGGCTTCCATTGTAAATCAAAATTTCATATTGGGACTAACACAACTTTAAGAAGTTAAATGTAATAAGAGGAAATATGAAATATGTACTAAGTCTGAATCTGATGTATCTCATACAACTTCCCCTTCTCTGAGGTACAGCAGTCTCAGAATTATGTAGGTCACTGGAGTGTGGGGGAAGCTTAAAAAAGTTGCTAGAATAAAACGTTTTACATCAGCATGCAATTTCCTAAGGATATGAAGGTTGAAAATAAATTGTAAAACACTATTTAGTGACGTCAGTACTCAATGATTTGCCAGAAAAAATATAAATTTTATAAGGAACAGGCCAAAAATGTGAGGCAAACATCTGCACATTCTGCAAAAAAATCTGGACAGTTGAAAGGTATGCTTGTATCTTTGAATGTTGTGATAGGTTACAATTGCCTGATTACCTGAACTGGATAAAGTGGATGTCAGAGAAGGAAGGAATTTCCTGCTGTAAGCCGTCATGTGTTAAGAACTTAACTAACATTTTGCTGTAAATGTTAACTGTTGTACTTTGATTCCGGCTTCTTACTGTTCACCTCTGCTGGGATTTTGCATGCCTTTTTTTTTTTTTTTTTTTTTGCATACTTGCAATACAACTGCAGTCCATCATACTTTGTAAGCTTACTGAGAACATATATTAGCAGATCTCATTCATACTTTCTACCTGTATTGGTATTTTGTATTCTTAGTAGGCACTTGCACTGGAATTTTGGAAAAATAATACAAACTTGTTCTATATTTACAGTTATACCACGGGTTGTTAATGAAATAAATTAGTAAGTTTAATGTGTTGGTTAGCAATCAGTATACAAAACTGTTAAGCTATGGGTTCTAAATGTTGGTATTTTTGTATTATTAAAGATAAGTAAAGCATATGACTAATAATTATCTTGGCTTAAATTCTTGCTTTCATCCGAGAAAAGTTGTTGTTATATGTGTGTGCGTGTGTGTGTGACTGTGGAAGTAGACTTAAATGATGGAAATGTTCTGAGTTGGGCAGTTTTGCCATTGCTGGTTCATGCATTTTGTTTCATTGCCTACTGGAAAAATGTTCAAACAATAAATTTAAAATGAGTTCTAACTTACGTCTAACAAGTATGCTGTATTATACAAGGAATATAATTTAATAACGTCAGGAAGGTGTATCAAAGAATGCATGTATATTTCTTGTTTTGTGTGCAAGGGGCCAATGATTTGAAAACAGCCCAAAGGTATCTTTATCCACCACTGGCCAGATGCATTTTCTTTGAATGTAGTGTGGGTTTCAATGCTGTTTTAATGCGAGTTTCAAGGGCAGAGATGTTTTAATGTCAAGCCTATTTTCATTGTGAGACAGTATTGCTTTTACCAGATCATGATGTCTATTAGTGTTTCTGCATTATTGTGCTGCTGTAAAAAATAAAATCCAAATAATCATTGTAGAAGTAAAGCAGTATGCATACATTAGTGTTTTTGGTAAATGGGGCAAAATAGCTGAGTAATAGGACATTGGAATGGCTGCAGAGGGACTTTGGTGCCATATTTTGTTTCTCTGTTCTTCATTTTGCGTTTGAAAGTTGGCATCCCACAATTCCACTGGAGTGGGTGGAGTTTCATAATTATGTATGCAAATTAGATGTTAATCAGTGTACAGATTTGTACCTATTTTTCATGGGCCTTGTCCAGATTTTTGATGTTTCCAGGTTGAGAGGTATGGTCAGCCTTTCCCAGGAATGTCTGTGAAGTTGTATAAATACTTATCTCAAAGTGTGTGTGTGTGTGTGTGTGTGTGTGTGTGTGTGTGTGTGTGTGTGTGTGTGTGTGTGTGTGTGTGTGTGTGTGTGTGTGTGTCAGCTACTTGTGCAGGGACACGAACCACTGGTTGGACAGAGGGTAATGGAGGTTAGCTTGCCAGCTAGGCTGAGATCTGGACCCTATTGCTGTGCCAGGGGGGAGTCTTACTGGGGAACTGGAGAGCAAGGGAGCAACCAGCCCCAGAATGACTGTGATCTCTGTGTGCTCTTAAGGGAAATTGCACTTTACTGTGTGCATTTATCCTTTCTCCTATATGAGACACCCTCTCTGGTGTTAGTGGTGAGGATTGAGGCTCCTTGATTGGTGGGCCAGGGCACTGGCATCACAGGCAAAACCAGTAGATACATTTAAGTTAAAAATTTTAAGGAATATGCCTTCAATGTCATGTTTAACACTATTATTTAAACAAAGTATATTATCAGGTCTCATGGAGAAGTATTTGTTATTGGTTTACGCTTAGTAACTAATCTTTATAAATAATTGGGGAAAAATACATTCACATATTTCTATGTTGTGCAGAGAAGTTTTTGAAGCACAGCTTGCTGTGCATTTCTTGTTATGGATATTGACAATACCTATTAGGTCAGAATAGAAGATGCCATTTGTTCAGGGCAATGTAGGGTGTTTTCTTAGTATTATGACATATCTAAATCATGGTTTATAATTATATTTGGCTTCCAAGACTAATCTATGTTTGTGGACTCCGAAAAACACTGGCAGGTGCTGTAATAGGCATTTTATGCTGCTTTTCATATGTTTCCCAAAAACAGGGCTTTTGGACCTACTATATAATTTGAGGACTTTTTTCTGTATAGAACTGCTTAGGAACTGATTAATGTGAGAACTACTTAGCACCTCATCACAAAAGGGTTCTCATACAGGGAAAAAAAGAGGTCACTGTTCCCCTCCACTTCTCACTCATTAGACCCATTATAGAGTAAAACGCCCCTTTTGGTATGCACCTCAAGACTTCTACAACTGGAAAGGCATAAGTACCTCACCAAGATAATTACTGGCCTCAAACAGTTGCCCTACACTTACAGTCTCAAAACACTCCAGCTCTACTCAGTCACATATCACCTACTCTAAGGTGATCTCTGCCTAACATACAAAGCTACATTAAACTGAGCTATTGGACATGCTCCAAATAAACAAATCTCAATCCCTTTGAGCTACATGCTCTGGGGACCTGAACCTAGTCACCACAATAAACAGAACATGCTAGAGGGATAGATTCCTGTCCCAGAGACTTCACATGCACTGGAACAAGCTACACATTTCTATCAAACAAAGCTCCTCATTAGCACCCTTCAAAAAAAATCTTGATGAGTAGATGGGAAATGGGAAATTCACCCCGGGGATAACTCCTGTGGCACTGCTCACCAGAGGCACAGGAAAATAAGTTTCTTTGGTGGGGAAAGTCAGGGAACAGTACCTACCTATGAACATGCTTAAGACAGAACTGCTTAATATAACAACCACATAAGAACCGCTTAATAGCAAACTGCTTAATAGCAGACTGCTAAGCTTAAGAACTGCTTAAAGAACTGCTAAAGGGCTGTTTAATAGCACTTAACTGCTTAACAGCGAACTGCTTATTTAAGAACTGTTTAACAGTGAAATGGTTAAGAACTGCTTAATTGCGAACTGCTAAACAGTTAACTGCTTAATAGTTAACTGTTTGTGAACTGCTTAAGAACTGCTTAATAGTGAACTGCTTAATAGCAAACTGCTTAAGAACTGTTTAATAGCGAACTGCTTAAGAACTGCTTAATAGTGAACTGCTTAAGAACTGCTTAATAGCGAACTGGTTAATAACGAACTGCTTAAGAACTGCTTAATAGCGAACTGCTTATAGCGAACTGCTTAAGAACTGCTTAAGAACGAACTGCTTAAGAACTGCTTATAGCAAACTGCTTAAGAACTGCTTAATATGGTGAACTGCTTAACTGATTAATAGCAAACTGCTTAAGAACTGCTTAATAGTTAACTGCTTAAAGCGAACTGCTTAAGAACTGCTTAATAGCAAACTGCTTATAGCGATCTGCTTAATAATGGACTGCTTAAGAACTGCTTAATAGCGAACTGCTTAATAGCGAACTGCTTAAGAACTGTATAGCAAACTACTTAACGCACTGCTTAAGAACTGCTTAATAGCAAATGGCTTATAGTGAACTGCTTAAGAACTGCTTAATAGTGAACTGCTTATAGAGAACTGCTTAAGAACTGCTTAATAGCGAACTGCTTATAGCGAACTGCTTAAGAACTGCTTAATAGCGAAAGAACTGCTTAATAGCGAACTGCTTATAGCGAACTGCTTAAGAACTGCTTATAGTGAACTGCTTAAGAACTGCTTAATAGCGAACTGTTTAATAATGAACTGCTTAAATAGCGAACTGCTTAAGAACTGCTTAATAGCAAAAGAACTGCTTAATAGCGAACTGCTTATAGCGAACTGCTTAATAGCAAACTGCTTATAGTGAACTGCTTAAGAACTGCTCAATAGTGAACTGCTTAAGAACTACTTAATAGTGAACTGCTTATAGCGAACTGTTTATGAACTGCTTAATAGCAACCTGCTTAAGAACTGCTTAATAGCGAACTACTTAATAATGAACTGCTTAATAGCAAATGGCTTATAGCGAACTGCTTAAGAACTGCTTAATAGTAAACTGCTTAATGGTAAACTGCTTATAGCAAACTGCTTAATAGCAAACTGCTTAAGAACTGCTTAAGAGCGAACTGCTTAATAATGAACTGCTTAATAGCAAACTGCTTATAGCGAACTGCTTAGTGAACAGCTTAAGAACTGCTCAATAGTGAACTGCTTATAGCGAACTGCTTAAGAACTGCTTAATAGTGAACAGCTTAATAGTGAACTGCTTAAGAACTGCTTAATGGCAAACTGCTTATAGTGAACTGCTTAAGAACTGCTTAATAGCGAACTGCTTAATAGCAAACTGCTTAAGAACTGCTTATAGCAAACTGCTTAATAGCGAACTGCTTAAGAACTGCTTATAGCAAACTGCTTAATAGCGAACTGCTTAAGAACTGTTTAATAGTGAACTACTTATAGCAAACTGCTTAATAGCAAACTGCTTAAGAACTGCTTAATAGCGAACTGCTTAAGAACTGCTTAATAGTGAACTGCTTAAGAACTGCTTCATAGCAAACTGCTTAATAGCGAACTGCTTAAAAACTGCTTAATAGCAAACTGCTTAAGAACTGCTTAATAGCAAACTGCTTAATAGCAAACTGCTTAAGAATGCTCATCTCCTAATCTATCAAAATCAGTTGTGCAAATTGCTTTCCTATAGCTATCTTAGCTCTTATTCTGAGCAATCAATCACATCACCACAATCATTTAATTAAACACTCCTATAGTCAGGACCATAAATCGTAGGTTCAAATTGAAATTTCCTCTAGTACTTTAACCCAAATTACATCCAATTTTACCTTGGATGCATTGAGATCCCCCAAAAATCAAACTCGGATAAAACATATAAAGAAATTCCTTAAACCCACTTGATTCATCTTTATCCTGACTTGGCCTGTGAAAACAGCAAACCTTCAGAGGTTTTAAAATATATTTACTTAAACTCTTTCATAGTGTCTATATTTAAAACTGCTGCATAGAATGTTTTTATTCATATATCAAGCATCACCTCCACCTTTATCTATTCTATATTTATGCTAACCTTAACACAGAAGTAACAAGTTTGTTCTTTTACAAAACAAGTTTCTCTTAATAGAATATCATAATGTTCTTTATTAGCTCTTACTTCTAATTGCTGAAACTTATTTAAGTTTCCTTGCATTACATGTATAACATAAGACCCCCTTCGTTTCTACTCCTTCTGATATTGACACAAATATAAAAAAGATCCTTAATATATTTTACAAACTTATTTAGCAAATAGTTATTTCCATGGTGATACAAGTGTAGATCATCCACACCAAATTACCTTAAAATGTACTTTCATCTCCTCCTGTAGCCTAAAGAAATCCATGTTGGCCTTAAAGGCCTCTCTCCTAACACAATTTATAAATTCTGTCAACTTCTTTACACCTAATTAACAAATCTTGGAGTTAGAATGGCATCACACAAACAACTTGAAACATTTCTCTTTACTACATTCAATTAGTTACATAAGTTGATAAATTAGTTTTACTAACATCAGTTAAATCACCCATAATGATACTACACCTACAACTTTTTCAAACATTTTTTATAGCTTTAATGACATCTAAACTTAAGAACTGAACTGCTTGAGAACTGCTGTTCAGTATTCAATAACAGAAAAAGTTGTTTAAGAACTGTATATGGGGAGATCTGCTTATAAACTGCTGAAGTCATTATCATTTCAGAAATGTGTCCCATCTTCTGTTTTAGGTTAACAGTAGAAGAAGTTACATTTTAAACAGTTTAATCTTGTGAATGAATTTCAGTGATGTGCTGTGTTAGATAAGATGGCTGTGGCTTTTTATATATTTTTTCTAACATAGCCAACATGGTGGTGAAATTTCACTTGTCAATCATATTTTGGACTCTGGTATGGGATTGATATTTTTGGTTAGGGATGTGATTTTCATAGTAAAAATTTAGGGAGTGGAGGCTCCTGAGATGAATAGAATTTGATAGTACTGAATGCAAAGAAAAGAATACAGTTGACTCCTTATCCACTTTTGTATGCCATGAATGCATATCTGTATTACATTTTCTTGTTGTGCCACTGTATATGTTGACTATAGTACTACAGAGGCAATATATTCTACTTGTGTTGTGTGTGTCTAGGTTGTTTTGTACATGTCCTTAATAAATATACCGAATAGCTAAAGTCCAAGAATGAAACCTAATGGGATGATTACTTCTGCACATCAGTGATAAGAGTATATAACTAGCAACATACACTATAAGTAAAAGTGTAACAAGGTTGTCATATACTCTTCAGTAGCATTCCAAGGAAAGAAATTTCTTGTCTTGCTGTATATGTGAAAATATCAATTTTTATATTTTATTTTTCCTTTGTTGACCTGGTTATTCCCACCAGGTAAGTAGCCACTTTTCAGTGTGGACCCAAGGTGGTATTAATACTACTAGGGGAAAGTTGGCCAGGGCAATGTGGAAATTGTCCCTACTCATTTTGATATATGCTGTGGGATCTTTTACATCCATCTGAGCTACCACTAGCTGAAGCAGCTAGGGCTTTGGTTTAATATCTCATCTGAAGGATGACAGTCAGCATACAGCATCTCCCTTATGTTGCAATGCAATGTCAGCAATTCATCTCCCTGGTGCAAGTAGAACCCACATATTTCTGCACCAAATGCAAGGGTGCTACCTGTATACTACTGACACTTAGCATTAATCCACTGACACCTTCTATCAAAGAAAATCAATCATGTTTTAGCAAAAAACAATAAAAGGTAATAGAGTTTTAACATTAAATCTAAAATCCTTTAAATATGGAACTGCTTAATAGCTGTTTGAGAACTGTGTAAACCAGAAGAAATTATGAACCAATTTTAATGTATGCAAATATCAAAGTTGTCCTGACCATTATTTAATAAATCACATGGAATGGCTCAAAGTTTTAGCATTAAAGGCAACATTGCTTTAGAAATAAACTGCTTAAAAACTTCTTTAGATATGTTTAAGGACTTCAAAAATAAAAGAACTGCTAAAAATCATTGTCAGAATTGTTTAAAAGAACTGAAATAGAACTGACTGAGAACGTAAGAACTGATTATCCAGGGGAACTGCTTAACTTTAAGAATTGCTTCAGAATTACACACAGAATTACAAAAGAACTGTTTAAGAACTACCCAAGGTGAGAGCCAATTGAAATTGCATGAAACCTACATCAGAAATTTTAACCACTACATAAAGGGAGAACAGATAAAGATCTGCTAAAGAATTGTTTGAGAATTACTTAAGGGCTGTTAAGAATTGCACATCTGGAAAATTGTTTACAAACTGCTTAAGAACCACTTTAGTTAAGTAATACACACTGCTTAAAACCTGCTTAAGAGAACTGTTTAAGAAATTATTAAGAATGGTTTAAGAGGAGAACAGCTTAAGAAATCTTTGGGAACTTGACTAGAGAACTGCTTAACAATTTAAGAGGAGAAATGCTTAAAAAACTGCATAATGGCAGAACTGCTTATGAACTACCCAAGTACTGCTTAAGAAGGTGACTGCTAACATACTGCTTAACACAAAAAATGTTTTAAAACGACTTAGATTTCAGGTATGAACTTGCTTAAGAGCTATGTAAGCGTTGTTTAAGAATCAAATCTTTAAGAGCTGCTTAAGCATTGTTTATGGGGAGAATGGCTTATGACCTGCTTAAAGACTGCAAAAGGTCTGAAATGTTTAAGAACTGCTTAAGTGTAGAGCTATTTAAAATGTTTACTAACTTGTTAAGAGCTGCTCAAGAACTGCTTAAGGATAATATGTTTAAAGTTACTTATGAACTGCTTAAGAACTGTATCAGAACAGAGCTGCTTAAGGAATGTTTTGGAACTACAGAAGTGTTTCTGAGAACAGTTATAGAAGTATTTAAATGTTAACCAGTTTAATCTTTTGAGTTAATTGCAGTAATGTGTTAGGCAGCATAGCAGTTAGCTTGGATATTTTGCCATAGCACTCCTCAAAGTTTGTTCCTGTTTGGATTCCTTGTTTAGTGAGACAATGCCCATGTTTTCATTGAAAATATATAACAGTCAAATTTCATTTGTTTATCAATAACGCCTAACAGTTTGGCATGAGAGATTGTATCACTGGTAGTTTTGATTAAAGATTTTATTTTCATACTAGAACTTTAAGGATTAGAGGTTTCTGGAGTGAACACAGTTGGATTGGTCTTCTTTGCATTCAGTATTAAGGTAGACTGTACGAGACAGGTTTTAATGTTGTGAAAGCATAGCTGACTTGCACTTTGTAGTTGTAGCAGTGGAGATACTGATCACAATGAAGAGACATCAGTGTATTGAAGTACCATTGTGTGTGTGTATATATATACAAGGCTCTTTATACATATCACTAATTCAAATACTGAGTGGTAAAGGTCCATGGATGGATACTTGAGGGACTACTACATTTTGAGATGAAAGCTAGAGAATGTATCTACAAAGATGCACTTCATTTATATTAGATAAGGAATGGTCCAGATGAGCTATCATAGACCCTTAACAGTGGAGGATCAAGGAGAGAAACTCCACAAATATTGTTCCAGAAGAAATTAACAATTTGAATATTTCTAACAATGAAATTGATAATGCAGAAATTAAGTAAATTAAACCTATAGTACAGAATGTTAGCATAAATCTTAAAATTCTTTTAGCGTAGAAGTATTTAAGAACTGCTTGATATTGTTTTTAAGAAGTGCTTTCAAAGACATACTACTAAAGAACTTCAGATTAATGTTTTAGAAAATGAGTGCTTGAGAGCTTTTTAAAAAGTGGTTAAGAGCTGTTTATGATCTGCTTTAACAGGGGAGCTGCTTAACGTCAGACCTGTTTGAGAAGTGGTTAAGAATTGCTTAAGCTTATGAGGAGAACTGTTTAAGACCAGCTTGAGAACTGTTAAAGAACTGTATGACAACTGCTGAAGAAGTGTTTAAAGGGAAAAGTGCCAGACTAGAGTCAAGCTCAACAGTGTCTTCTTTCCCCACTGACTCTGTCAAGCCCATTCCCTTGGATGTGGTTTCACTAGATAGTAGGTAGGGAGCATGGAAAATTTGTTCATGCATTTATGCTCATCACTAATGAGATGAGGATTTGACTACAAAAAAGTCATAGCTACTCCGGTGGTTTATAAGCGCTTCATTGAATTTCTTCACTTTGACATTCAGACCACTAGGCAGAAATTATATTGCATCAACATCAGTCTCGAGCCTTTGCGATACTTTGTTCACCAGTTCTAAGTAAGCTGCTAGCTTCTGGACAAAGCAGGATGCCGGTCAGAACCAGTGCCTGCCAAAACCAGGGTGATCCACAGAAAGGGTCCAGTGTGCATCCAGAGTGAATACCACCATCCCAATGGCCCCCTTGAGAACTGCTAAAGAACGTCTTCAGAACTGCTATAAGGAACTATTTAAAGACACCACTGCTTAATAACCATTTTCTAATTTAAATACCACTGATGTAGTATTTAAATTTAAATCAGTTGAGTTTTTGAGTGCATCTCAGTGATGTGTTGTGTTAGGAAGCATGGCAGCAAATTTAGATATTTTGTAATAGCACAGCTTAACCTAACTTAAAACCAGTTATAGCAATTTTGCAAGGAGTTGGCGAGGGATAAAGCAACATGGAAGGGTAGAAGAGGATCTATGCTGATATTTTATAGAGCATGCCTAATTTGTGTCTTCTGAATAGCATAGAAATTTGGCATAGAGAGCCTTGCTCAACAGTAGTTTTCATAAAATATGTGATTTTGAAACTAGAACTTTGGGTAGTGCACATTCCTGAAGGGAACTCAGACTGGTTTTCATACAGTATCAAGTTACACTATGCAAGACTCATTTTGATGATGTGAAATGATATTTGTTGCAGTTTAGATGTGGTACATAACAGCACAGGGTCATCTGTATATTGAATCAGTAATGTGTGTGTGTGTGTGTGTGTGTGTGTGTGTGTGTGTGTGTGTGTGTGTGTGTGTGTGTGTGTGTGTGTGTGTGTGTCTAAAGCTATGATGCACATAGGTTCATAGGACTATGCTAGGCTATTGGCCTGGAGGCCCTTATAAGCCTAGTCAAGGAATGCATCCATGTTACCACAGTCAGCACCTGTTTTCCCTGTCCAGCAGAAACACAGGTGGCCTCTAGGCCAATAGCCTAGTATCATCCTATGAACCTATGTGCATCGTATCTTTAGACACACACACACACACACACACACACACACACACACACACACACACACACCACTAATTCAGTATACAGATGACACTATGCTATTATGTACCACATCTAGCACATCATTAATATATTCAGTAGTAAAGGTCCAAGAATGGACCCTTCACTGACTGATAGTTTTACAAATGCAAATAGTATGTGTCAGACAACATATACTATATTACATGCTTATTTTTGTCTCTAATTACACATGTTAAACAGAATTAGTCCAAATAGACTGTCATAGACCCTTTACACCAGAGGCAAGTGCACAAATTAAGTACTTTAGGAAACTGTCAAATAAGCTAAATAAATGCAACAATCAAAGGTGATCATAGGAAGAGTTAATAAAATAAAGTTAAAAACAGAATTTTAGCATTAATATTTAGACTTAATATTGCTTAAGAGATGAACTATTTAATAAATGCCTTAGAATTGTTTAAGAACAGCATTAGGGAAGAACTGCTTAAAACCTTGACAGCAAACTAGGGAAAACTTCTTTGGAACGAATAGAAAACTGCTAATCAGTAAGAATAGCTTAAGTTTAAGAACTGCTTCAGAACTACTCGAACTGTTTAAGAGCAGAACTGATGAAAATATGGCTTTACAACTGTATCAGAACTGCTTAACAAGTGCATATCAAGGGTAGAACCTCTTAATACCTGCTTAAGAAAAGCATGAAAATTGTAAAGAAACTACCTATGATGAGAACTGCTTAAGGCAAGAAATACTTACAGGCTACTACAATACTGCTGAAATTGTGCTCAAAAACTGCTTAAGGGGAAACTGCTACAGAACTGCTTATAAACTGAGAATAGTACTGCTTATTGTGAGAATGGATTATAAGATAATTAAGAGCTGCTTAAGACAAGAGCTGGTTCAAACTCAATAACTGACAGAACTGTTTATAAAATGTTTCAAAACGTTTAAGAGTTCCTTAAGGGGACAACTGTTTATTTTTTCTCAAGTTTTTATTTCTTGTCCTAAGAAATTCATAACTACTTTACAGATGAACTGCTAAAACTGCTTGGCAACTGCTTAAGATCTGTTTAAGGGACAATTGCTTCAAAACGGATTAAAAACTGATTAAAATTGCTTAAGGGGAGAACTGCTTACAATCTTCTTTCAAATTTCTTAGGAGAACTACTTAAAACCTGTTAAAAGTGCTTAGGGAGATGTGTTCTGATTTGATGAACAGGGGCTTAAGAGGAGAACTTATTAAAGGAGAGACCTGTTCAGCATGAGAACTGCTTAAGAAATATTTCAAAACTGCTTAGGAACTGCTTATTTTAGCTTAAGAATTGTTGAGGAATTATTAAAATTTTAACTAGGTTAGTTGTCTAGTGCATTGTGGAGATATATTGTGTTAAGAAAGATAACAGCAAACTTAGATATTTTGTCATATCACTGGCCAAGTTTATATAAGACCTATTTCTGCATATTTGTAAAGATTGGAGATTTATAAATCAGAGTAGGATGGGGATAAGGTTTGTTGACTTTTTCACTGTTCAGTGAAATAAGTTTATTTTATAAATACCTAATGTATTATGTTTTAACATAGCTAATGTGCTAATCAAAATTTAATGAAAGGTTTAATAAAAGTTTGGTTAAAGATATGATTTTCATACTAGAGCTTTGTGTCAGATTCCTGAGGTGAAGACATATTGCTTTTCTTTGCATTCAATGTTGACTCTGTGATCTACTTTTCTTTGTGAAAGGATATTTCAGCCAGATTTTTTTTGCCACACTGTAGATTCAGAACATAATATTGTAACATCAGCAGCATATTGAATTAGTGTTGAGTGAGTTGTGATACATGTCATTCATGAATATATTCAACAGTAAATGATCTTGAGATCCATAATTTCAGAGAATATCTGACAATACATCTATTGGAAGTAATAGCCCAACTTTACTTTCATAGACTTTTCACTGTAGGTCCAATGAGAGAGAGTGCATAAATACAGTGCCAGGAGAAATTATCAATCAATGTACGCAATAATCAAAGCAGATTAGAAAGAGATATAATGAGAGTTTTAGCATTAAATTCAGTGTTTCAGAATTAAAGAAAGAACAGTTTAAGAACTTCTTCACAAAAAAATACTTAAGAACTCCTTATACAGGAGAGCAGCTAGAGAAAGTATTAAAAAACTGCTTCAGAATGGCATAAGAACTGGGCATGAGCTGCTTAAGGGGAGAACTGCTTGCGAACTACATCAGAAATACTTTAGTGCTTAACTGCTTAAAGGGAGAACTGTGTTAGAGCTAAGAACTGCTTGACACTTGCTTAAAATCTACTTAAGCACTGAACTGTTAAAAAACTTAAGAGCTGCTTTGGTGAGAACTGCTTACAAACTGCTTAAGAACTGCTTTAGAGAAAAACTACTTAAATCTTTGAGGTCTACTTAACTGCTTAAAGGGAGCAGTGTTTATCAACTGCTTAAAACTGCTGAAGAACTGAAAAACTGGAGAAATGCAGAAGAATAAATTGGAAACCTGTTTAAGAGCAGCTTGAGTGCAGTAGTGCAGCTAGGATAGGATGATTGGGGCAACTGCCACAGATGCAAGGTCTTGGAGGATACAATCAACTGGATCTCTCGAACACAATACTTTTTTAAAAGCCAGTATTGTATTTGCAGTCAACCTGAGCACCGTAGCACTGTGTGTAGTATTTATTTTTATTTTATTTTACATTTGTTGACCGGGCTGGTCCAACTGGATTCATGTCCATTTTCAGCAGAGGCCCGGGGGGGAAAGCTCCAAGTGAGGTACAATAAACATTGAGCATTATTCATTAAAAGTATTTAACAGTAAATAAAAGTTACACTTATAGTTCAGAGAAGAAAAAAAATGATTTTTGCAGTGTCTACAATAAGCAAAATAAGAACATCAAAGGGAAAAAAGCAAATTCAAATTTAGTAGTAAGTTTTTGACAAGATTAGAAGCAAGATAAGTGAGAGTTCTAGGAGCAGTATCTAAGCTGCATCAACTGCTCTTGCTATATTGCAGAAAGTGGGTTGTTACAGTTTAAGGTGCAAGCAGACTGCTACAGTTTAAGGTGAAAACAACCTCCAAGATGTCCTAGAACTGCTTAATAGGTAAACTACTTTACAACAGCTTAAGAACTGCTTAAGAGGTAAAACTGCTCATTGCTTGTTCAACAAATGCTTAATAGCTGCTTAAAAGGAGAAGTAATCACGTACTTACTCATTTCTTAAGTACTTATGAGGAAGACAACTTATAATCGCCTCAAAAACTGATTAAGATGAGAATTGCCTTAATGTTCAATGTTCACAAAAAATACAAACTCAAATACTCCATCACTAAATCAACCATCCAGTCATGTCTTAAATACAGCTAAGGATTCTGCACATTTAACTGTATATGGTAGCTTATTCAATCATAATTCACTTCTACTATGGAAACACTTAAATGTTTAGGGAGGATTTTGTGCCGATTTCTATAAACTATTTTTTGTCTCATGTTTCTGCCCCAAACATTTAATCCCAAAACAAGAGCAATATAATTAATCTTACATATGTATATGATAATCAGATCACCCTTACAAAAGTCTATGCAAAATGGAAAACCATGACAACCTCTTTTTGTTACATTTTGTATTCTGTCTAATCTAGAAATGTGTGAATTAAATTCCATACTGAAGCTCCATATTCTATCACTTGTCTCACAACAAACTTGAGCAAAGGGATAAGTAATCTATGTCACAACTAAATATTGTACATAAAATATTTTTAATGTCAGCAGAACATCTTCTAATAACATTAAGTGTTGTTCAAAAGACAGTAACCCATCAATCCTCATACTCAGTCTCTTATATCATCAACTTTGTGTACGACTGAACCATGACTGGCATATGGTTATTCGTTCATTGAAACCAAAATTATTTTTTTACATTAAAATTTGATACATTATTTTGATCATTTTATGTTTTTATCCATATTTTTATATATCTGTCTACACAATATTTTTAAATATCTGCCTATATGTTGTATTTTATATGCTTTGAATAATGTGCGTAATTTTAAATTATGACTTTAAACTATAATTGATGGTTTAATTAGTAACTGATTCTGAATGGGCTGTGTCTTGTATAATTTGCATTGAGTATTATCAGAATGTTTTTTTTTACACCCTGAAGAAGGGTATCAGCTGATAGCTCTGTGGATAGAAAAACCTGTTTCGCTGGCTCAGTGTGTCCGTTATTTGGAATTCTGTGTTCATTTGTTAATAGTAACAGCTATGCCTCTGCTTGAACATACCACTGCTTACAGACTAAGCAATTCTTGAGCAATGACTGCTTAAAGTGATAAATTCTTATGGCCTGCTTATCAGAAGAGATGCTTCAAAACTGCTTAAGAACTGTTTAAGATTTGAACAAGGGGAAAACTGATTATGAACTGCTTAAGAAGAAAGATTCATAAGCAGTGCTTAGGAGAACTGCTCATAAACTGATTAATGACTGCTTAGGAGAACTGTGTAAGTGGAGAAATGCTAAAGAAATGCTAAAGAACTGCTTAATTGGAGGGCTGCTTAAACAAGTATTCAGAACTGATTAAAATAGCTTCTTTATAAATGTGACAACAGTTGAGGAAGTTTTTGAACTGTTATTAGTTTAGTCTTTTGAGTGCATTGTAGTAATGTGTTGTGAAGGCAGAATGGCAGTGGAATTTTATGTTTTGTCACAGCACTGCTCAAGCTTACACAATTTTGGCTTCTGCATGTCTGTAAGGATTTAACAGGTGTAATACAGGGAGGGACAGAGGATAATGACTGTTACTTTTGTACTGATTGTTCATTGGGGTGATCTTTTATTTTATAAAGCACAACTCATTCTTTTTAAACATAGATAATAAGGGGGTCAGATTGCAATTTACTATAAATTGAAATGTCTAAGTGTTTAACATCGGATACTTGATCAATAGTTTTGGGGAGTGCAGGGTTCTGAGGTGAACTCAGACTGATTTTCTTTGAATTCTACCTTAATGTAGACTCTGTGTGCTACTCTACTATGTCATGAAGGCATACGAGTTATGTTTTGGAGTTCTCACATTTTAAGTGCTAAATATAATAGTTTGGCATTTTTAGCATATTGAAGTAATGTTTTGTGTGGGTCTAAGGCTGTGCTGTTCATATCATTAGTAAACATATCCTACATTAAAGGTCCAGAGAAGGACCCTTGAGGTATTTCTGTTTTTTACAGATTTAACAACATAGAATTTTGTTATTTACATTGATAAGCAGGAATAGTCCAACTGGGCTGCTACATACCCATTTCATTGGAGACTCAAGGACAGCAATTAAAAAATAAAGTACCAGAAGAAATTAATCTGAATGAAGATAACTAACAAGGGAGATTTAGAAAATGGTTAAACCAAATAATAAGAAAGGAAATACATGTTTTCCCTTAAACTTAAAACTACTTAAGAAGATAACTGCTTAATAACTACTTAAGGTGTGAAATCCTTATAAACTTAAGAACTGCTTAAAGGGAGAACTGTGCAAGATGCATTTAGTAACTGCATGAAAATTTCCTAATTGTGTAAGGAGAGAATTTTTTGCAATGTGCTTAGGAAATGGATAAGAAATGCTTAAGGGCTCCTTAAGTAGAGAACTGCATCAGTACTGGTTAAAAATCAAACACTTAAGGGGAAATTTGCTAAAGAACTGCTCAAGGTGACAGGTGGTTATAAACTGTTTAAGTGGAGAACTGATAAAGAGTTACTTAAGAGTTCCAAAGCTGCAAACTGCTTATGAATGGTTAAGAACTGTAATTGGAGAGCTGCTTAAAAACATATTAAGAACTGCTAAAGAGGATAACAACTTCAGAAGTGCTCTGCTGCTTAATAACTGGTTACAAAGTGCCTAGAAAAAACGAGAATTACACTAAGCTCTCCATAAGCAACTAACTACTATAATTATAAAATATACCATGGACCAGTATACACTGACCATAAAACTGTTTATTATAAAATAACAATTTACAAGACTTAGCGCTTTCACCCACAATTATACAGGGATCATCAGAGTCTAAACACAAACCAAAAAACCTTTTCCTTTTATCCAAAGAATTTCTTTACATAGCTCCCTGACATCATTGATTAAATGAAAACAATCAATACATTAAAAACAAACTATTGCACAATACATAATTAAAGGAAGCACTGGGCAGATTTCCATTGAAACAGCAATACATTCAAAACCTACTGAATGCCTATAAAAAAATCCAAATATTTTGAGATGTTTAAAAACATATGAAATAAGTGGAGACGCATCTTGGTCTTAAACACTAAAATGCAAAATTCATCATGCATAAATATACTTGCACCTAATCCATGGTCCACCAATTTTAAAACCATCTTAATAGAAATTTAGGCTTAAGGAAAAAAATAAAAACATACAAGTCATATATGATAGTATTCGGAAAAAAAACAATCAATAGAGATACTACTGTTAATACCAGGTTCACTTCTGGCATTTTATCTTACTTGCCACTCTGTTTCCTTAACTTCAACATCCAATTTGGGATATCCCCCTCTCTTGTTTACAATTACTCTATCAATGACAAAACATAAAAATCTTCTAAAATTAGTGCATGCAGCGTTATGCACATAAAGTGCACTACTCAACTTTTTATTGTTGATGTCCCTATTATGTTTGGCAATAATATCTCTTAGTTTCCTACTGGTTTCCCCCACATAGAATTCTGGACATACCGTACATGTTGCTACATATACAACCATCCTGGTATTGCAATTACAGCACGCAGGGTATTGCAGGTTTCAATTAAAACCTGCTATTACTACATATGGACCATTATTAATAAATTTGCAATAGCTGCAAACACCACATTTTTACATTCTCGAATTGTAAACTCTTTCTTCCCATTTTCCATTTCCAAACATTTCTAAAACCTTTTTTATATTTTTCCCTTTTCCATAAGCTATTTTTGGTTTGTAACCCAGTTTTATTTTTAATTCCATGTCAAAGTCCTTCCCACAACATATTAAGATTAGAACCTAAATATGGGGTATCTTGGTTATACTGAAAAACCATGACATCACTACCATAAGAGTTGTACCTATTTCCAGCATCTATAGTCTCATCCATTTTTAAAAGGGAATGAATATATTTGTCCAATTACTAAAAATCTCATTTCTTATTTTCAATAGGAAACATACGGTAACCCCTATCTTTAAACCTCCCCACTAAAAAAGCCACTTCATTGGTAAAGTTAATGTGTTTACTGATCAATCTAAACAGCCTAACCATATTGGATGACAACTATTAAAATGCAAAAGTGTATTGGAATAAGACTTTTCTAAAGATGCTAAATGAAAGTACTCCTGTCAAAACATTTCTCTTCAATAAGATATGCAAGAAATTAATCTCCATATCATGCACTCTATATGTACATTTCAAAAACTGGATAGTGCTATTCAAATAATCCATGAATTCCAGAATATCTTCTTGATTTTCTCTCCATAAAACCAATTTATCAAGAAAATCTCAAAAAAATTAAAATGTTAGGCATGTAGACAAAGTCATATATTTTTTTCCCACTCTGCTAAAACTATGTTAGCAAAAATTGGAGCACACTTTGCCCCAATAGCAACTCCCAAAGTCTGCTGAAAAAATTCCCCTTCAAAAAAAAAAAATATTTTGTAAAACCAACTCCATCAGATCAAAAAAATGACTTTGACCTGGTCATAATATCAGCATATGTCCAACTATGAAAGTAGTGAGTCCAGAGCAATATTGTGGGGTATCACTGAAAAAAGATTCACCAAGTCTATTGCCAAAAATTCTTGTTTTGTATGGACACCCCTTAAAAGCTCCAAACAATGCCAGGAATCCCTTAAAATATGGGGCCTATTTTGTAATAGAACTTTCGAATGAGCATCAACATAAGTGGCAAATGGTTCCGTTTTTGACCCTCTAGCTGCCACTATTGACCTAAAAGAGGGGGATCTTCATGGTATGTGCATCTTGGGTATCCCAAAAATCATGGGAATAACTGCAGTTTCAACAGTAAGATATTAAAGTTCTGTAATATTAATAGAACCCTGGCTAAAGGCATCAAACATATCAATCATGGCATAGGCTCTATTGACTTCATTCATAGATGCACTTTCATATGTGGTGGTGTCATTTAATAGTTCATACATTTTACAAATGATTAAAATACTTCATAATTATGACATCCCA